>NC_055988.1:162511937-162812755 GCF_018446385.1 Zingiber officinale
ATCGTCAGCATGCATATAGTGCAATGATGAATATGATGTAAATAATAATAATACTGACATGATCATCATTAATACAACATACCAATCTAGATAAGTACCTCCAGTATATGATCTATTAATCACCTAAGTCTATAGGTATGAAAAGGTCCAACAGGTATCCTGTAACGACCCAATTTTCCCTATTTTAAGTTCTAAAAGTCCATAAAAATATTTGGAAATATCTTTAAAATATTCTAGACATTTTTAGAAATTTTTAGAGTATTTTTACGTAATTTTTGAAGTTCGTGTGGTATTTTTACCAAGAGGAAGAAGTTTTTTTTAAAAAAAAGAGAAGAATTATGTTGAAGCCAGGTTTTGAACCCACAACCTCGACCTCAGCTGAACCCAGCCCAACCAGCTGAGCTACACGATTTTTATTAATCTTATATGGAGCGAAATATATATATGCAGTAGCTGGAATGTTTGAAATAAATTGGAGAAAAAGGGGCGCGGCTGAGAATCGAAGCACAGACCTCTGGCTTCGAGCAAAGCACAACGGACCAACTGGGCTAGCGATCGTTGCTAATTAAATAGGCAGCGGCAAATACATAAGCTATAGTTGGAACCAAAAATAACTCTAGTTATAAGGAGAGGATTTAGGTTTCCCGAAACCTAATTCCTTCTCACCTCTTCTCCTCTTACGCACGCGCGGCGCGGCGAGGCGATTTTCTGCTCTTGGCGGAAGAAAGGGCGACAGAGCTAGGTTTCCTCCCTCCGGCGCCGGCTAAGGGTTTTTTTCCGGCCGGTCTTCACCGTGCGTGATCACCTCAACGAGGAGAACTCGAGGACGCGAAGAAGAGGCCGAGATCATGAGTTTCTCCGAAGCCCTAGAAGCTGTCTCTTACGGTTGTAAGTGCAAGAACAAGAGGTGAGTTGCTACTCACCTGCAGTAGGATAGCTCCGGATTTCGTTTTCTTCTTGTTTTTTTTTCAAATTTTGCTGTGACGATTCTTGTTTTTTTTGCTTGTTGCTGTGAACCCTAAAGAAAGAAGAGAAGGATTAGTTCAGTTTAAGCATGAAGAACAGTAGCAAGATTTAAGGTTCTAAATTCCAGCAAGTTTAAAATTTGATTTCGAAGCATGTTTTGGAGGAAGTTTATAATTAGGTTGCTGCCATGAAAACTAATGAAGAATTGTTAGATTGATCCTTACCTTGGATGAACTATAGTTCAGTTCAAGCACGTGGAATTGTTAGATTCGGAAGTTAACAGATTGTTTAGCTTTGATTAGCCATGTGTAGCACGTTGGGCTTCTTTTGCTTCCTTGCCGTGGCACCACAGATAGTTGCAACAAGTTTTGATTCCCGTTGCTTTGTGAAAGTATGAGTTTTCAACAAGTTTACATAGATTTTAAGCTTTAGCATGTTTAGTTTTGGTTGGCTATGGATTGGTTCTATTTTCTTATGTAAGGATAGCAAAATATTGATTTGGCTTGAGGTGTACATGTTTGCTTGTGAAGGCTTTGAATTCATGAGTAGCACAGATTTAGGTTTCCCTTATTACCTCAATGGGCACAGGAAATATGCTACGGGAATAAGTAAAGAGTGGATAGCTTATATTTGTAAAAGTTGTAAATCATGGCAGAACATAGTATACAGATTTTTAGTACAGGATTAAGCTTGATTTCATTGCAGATAAAAGTGCAGAATAGGTTGAAAACATTATCAAATTTTATTGAGATTACAAGTGCAGAATTTTTATAAGTAAAGTATACAGATTTGAGTTTCTTTATTCTAGCATGAGGTTTAGCTATGCTTCCTTGCTACCATTCAGATAAGCATACAGATTTTGAATTATATAGCATTACAGTTTTGATGGTTTAACATTGGAAGATCCAATTAGATCTCTAGTAGCTTAATTAGACTTACAGATTTTTAACTAAGCCTATAGTGCATAATTTATTAAGCTTATAAGAGCAGAATTTTATTAAGCTTATAAGTGCAGAAGTTAGTTAGTATAGTGAGCAGATTTGATTAAGCTTGTATGCAGATTTTTATTAAGCTAGTATGCAGATTTCTGTTAAGCTATTATACAGATTTTTATTAAGCTAGTATGCAGATTTCTGTTAAGCATTAGTGTAAATTTTTGATAAGTATTATATGTGCAGATTTCTTTTATGCACGATTATGTGTTACATAGTTAGTTTCATTCATAGATGCATATGAAAGATACCCTAATAGTATTTTTGGGTTTAAGAAAAGTATAAGAAAGATAAAGAAAAGTATAAGAAAGATAAAGAAAAGAAAGAAAAGGCCAAGGCCTTAAGTAGATCCCAAAGTCAAGACTTTAGGGATTTTTGGCACACAAGGTGCTTATTAAAATGCCAAGGCATTTAAAGAAGAAGTAATTAAGATATAACAAGTATTTTACTTTTAAATGGCATGTACCGGACACAAGGTCCAAGGGATGGGCTCCAAGATGCCCCTAGGCACAAGGCCTAGAAGTATCTTAGTAGTTTCGGGATTAGCTACCTCGATCCTTACTAAGAATGCGCGCAAAGTGGTACAATGCCGGGCCCAAAAGAAGTTGATTATTATTTTCAAGTATTAAAAGTATAAGTTTATGAACAAGTAAAAAATAAGTTTTACATAAGAATAAAAGTACTAAAGAATGAGTTTTAAGCAAGTGAAATAAAAGAATCACCTTAGAACAAGTAAAACAAGTTTCGCTTTGTTTTAAAGATCAGTAAGTTTAGCTTCCTTTTATGCTAGCAGATTTTACATGTTTAGTTTTCTTACATGTTACTGATTTGCTAGTTGATGAGCATGTTTAGCTATACATGTTAGCTTTTCAGTTAGTTGATTCCTTTGCTATTTATGAGCATGAGTATCTTTACATGTTAGCATTCAGTTTTAGCATGTTTTTATTTATATACATGCATATCGTGATTTTGTGAGTTAGATAGCGCTCACTAAGTATTTTGCTTATAGATACTACTTTCCTCCTACTGCAGATAAAGGAAAAGGAAAGCTAAAGTATAAGAAGGAAGGCGACGAGGAGATGCTATGACGGTGTGTGATGCCAGGACTATGGAGAGATCATGAGTTTGCTAAGGAAACTGTCAAGACTCCTTTTGAGTTTTCTTTCAGTTATTAAGTTGATAGAGATTGTATTAGTTGTTTCCTTTGTCTATGTTGATTAATTGAGTCTATTCCGCATTGTTAGTTGAGTTATTTCCTATTGTTGGAGCTATATAGTTTTCTATTGCTAGAATAGTTTCTTTTTAGTGTCGTGTTATTATTTCTGCGTGGTTGTGAAAAATATGTTCCAGCCGCCTGTGGCTGTGTATATAGTGTTTGTATCCCAGTTTGGGGTCACCGGTACAGGGGAGACTCTGCCGGAATTTTTCGGTAGGGATTTCTCGAAGTTAAGTAGCGTACCGGTTAAGTAGAGTTAGTAGTCAAGTAACGATCATCCTTAGAGTGTAGTAGTAGTAGTAAGAAGGGTCGTTACAGTTGATATCAGAGCGATATCGACCTTTACAGTTAAGAGGAAAAAAAAAAATAGTAGTCAAGTAGTGGTCCACCTTTAGAGAATAGTAGTAGTGTAGAAAGGTGGGTCGCTACAGTTGGTATCAGAACCGTTCCCATTCTCCAGCATCACACATCAGCATCAGCCTTGCCGTCTTCAAGTAAGAAAGTATTTAAATCCTTTCTTTATTCTGCTTTTCTTATTATTAACTGCAGTATAGAGTACTTATTTTTTTTGAGTACTAAAGTAAGATAGAAGATTTAGTTTCCCTTTTCTTTATTCATATTTATGTATGATTAGAAGGGTTAGAGAGAGGATACCAAGTCTTTTTCCCTGCATAATTAGATGTCAAGAAGAGGACGTCCCTGTATCGTTTATACTGAGGACCAAGTTCAGGAGAACGAAGAGCCCAGAACCCCTGAGCCTATTCTCCCTGAAGTTGTTGCTCAACTTCAGAGACAAGTAGCGAGCAGCAGCAAGTGATTGCCAATCTAATGGCCAATCAGAAGCCAGCTCCTTCCACTTCCCCAACCATCAATGTGGAGACCCCAGTGGTGACTGAAGTCCTATCGGTTGTCCTGGAAGTCGTCACAACACCTAGAAGACAAGAAGCATACCTCATCCAGTGGCTGAAACTGAAACTAGAAAGCTTCTCAGGCACAACCGAGCCTTGGGATGCCCAAGCTTGGTTCAAGACACTAGAGAACACTATGGAGCTTCTTGACTGGCCAGAAGTCGAGAAGGTCAAGTGCGTCTCTTTCTGCCTATCTGGAGATACTCGTATGTAGTGGGAGTGAGTTAAGAGTAAGAGAACAGTCAACCAGATGAGCTGGGCTGACTTCGAGAAAGAGTTTTACGAAGAATTCTTCCGCTAACGGTTCACCAATAAGTACTATGAAGAGCTTATAGAATTCAGATAAGGTGAGCTACCAGTAGAAGAAGCTGTCAAGTTCAATAGACTAGCTCGTCATTGTCCAGAGCTAGTAGGTACAGAGAATATGAATTCCAAGTTCTTGACGACCCTACCTTTTGGGAAGTCATCGAGTCCAATCAGTGGTTTCAAGCTATACCACTCAGAATTGCAGACCGAGAACTATATGTTAGCCTAGTAGTTCTCGCGATGCAGGATTTCAATATCATTTTAGGTATGGATTTCCTCAGCAAGTATAGCGCTTCAGTGAACTGCCGCAGAAGGAAAGTGATCTTCAGTCCAGAGGGTGAACCATCCTTCGAGTTCACAGGAGTGCCAAGGAAGAAGACCCAGAAATTTCTTTCTTCTCTAACAGCTCACCAGATGTTAGCTAAAGGGTGTGCTAGTTTTCTTGCATACATAGTAAATGCAAAAGAACAGAAGGAACTCAAGCAAGAGGAAGTTCGGGTAGTCTGCGAGTATCCAGAAGTATTTCCAGAAAGGCTACCTGGACTACCTCCCAACAGAGAAGTGGAGTTAATTTCAAAAGCTCCACACCGAATGTCTCCAGCAGAGCTGAAAGAACTACAAGAACAATTTCAGGAGTTACTTGACAAGGGTTTCATCCGCCCTAGTCATTCATCCCGGGAAACTCCAGAGTTGTTCATTAAGAAGAAGGACGGATCCGTGCTAATGTGCATAGATTTCAGAACGCTGACCAAAGTAGCAGTTAAGGACAAGTACCCCTTTCCAGGATCGATGACTTATTTGATCAGTAAAGAGGAACAACAGTGTTCTCAAAGATAGACCTGTGCTCTGGGTATCATCAGTTGGAAGTGAAAGAAAGTGATACACCCAGGAAAAGCTAACAAAGTGGTAGATGCACTAAGCAGAAAATCCAGTGCATCCTTGATGTCTTTCTCATCATTAGCCCTACCACTACAGAAGGAGTTGTCAGACTTTGGAATGGAAATTATTTATGGGCAACTCTCTGCATTGACTCTAGAGTCAACCCTGCTTGAGGATATATAAAAGAAGCAAAGTGAAGATCTTGATATCCAAAAGATCAAGCAAGGGATACAGAAAGAAGAAAATTTAGAGTTTCGAGTATCAGACAGTGGAATTCTTTATCAGGGGAGCCACCTTTGTGTTCCCAATGACGAAGAGCTGAGAAAGAAAATTTTAGAAGAAGCTCATAGTACACCTTATTCCATGCATCCTGGTTCTACCAAGATGTACCAAGACGTGAAACAGAGGTTCTGGTGGTCTGGACTCAAAAGAGATGTAGCTAAATATGTCAGTACCTGCTTGACATGTCAGAGGGTCAAAGCAGAACACCAGAGACCAAGAGGAGTTCTACAGCCTCTTCCTATACCAGAGTGGAAGTGGGAAGACATCTCTATGGACTTCATAACAGGTCTCCCAAGAACTACAAATGGATATGATGCAATATGGGTAATAGTAGATAGATTGACCAAGTTTGCCCATTTTCTAGCCATCAAGGTGTCTCACTCTATAGAGCAGTTGGCACAGCTGTATGTTAAAGAGATGATCAGACTTCACGGAGTTTCCAAATCTATTATTTCTGATAAAGATGGGCGCTTCACTTCACACTTTTGGGAGTGCGTTCAGAATGCACTAGGCACCAAACTCAAGTTCAGCACAGCCTTCCATCCTCAGACTGATGGACAGACAGAGCGAGTAAATCAGATCCTAGAAGATATGCTCAGGGCTTGTGCACTAGATTTTAAAGGCAGTTGGTGCAAGTATCTGTGCTTAGCTGAGTTTGCCTACAACAATAGCTATCAGGCCACCATCAAGATGGCTCCTTATGAGGCATTGTATGGCAGGAAGTGCAGATCACCCATTTGTTGGCAAGAAGCAGGTGAAAGAAGAGAGATGGAAGTGGAACTGGGCATTCAGACAGAGCTGATAGATGAGACTACTCAGGCTATCCAGAAGATCAGACAGAGGATTGAAACTGCCCAGAGTAGACAGAAAAGTTATGCTGACACACGCCGTAGGCCACTTGAATTCCAAGTAGGGGATTCAGTCTTTCTCAAGGTCGCTCCTATGAAGGGAGTGATGAGATTTGGCAAGAAGGGCAAATTAAGTCCTCGTTATGTAGGACCTTACCTGATCACAGAAAGGATTGGGAAACTAGCTTACGAGCTGGACTTACCACAAGACATGTCAGCAATACATAATGTATTTCATGTCTCCATGCTAAAGAAGTGTCTTCACGACCCGAGCCAAGTGATTCAGCCTCAGTCAGTGCAGATCCAAGAGGATCTTAGTTATGAGAGCAGACCTACACAGATAGTGGACAGAGCAGTCAAGAGATTGAGAAACAAAGAAGTACCACTAGTGAAGGTTGTCTGACAGAACCAGAAGCACGAGGAAATCACTTGGGAGCGGGAGGACAGTATGAGACAGAAGTATCCAGAGCTATTCTAAGTTCGAGGACGAACTTTTTATAAGGTATGGGGAGTTGTAACGACCCAATTTTCCCTATTTCAAGTTCTAAAAGTCCATAAAAATATTTGGAAATATCTTTAAAATATTCTAGAGATTTTTAGAAATTTTTAGAGTATTTTTACGTAATTTTTGGAGTTCATTTGGTATTTTTACCAAGAGGAAGAAGTTTTTTAAAAAAAAAAGAGAAGAAATATGTTGAAGCCAGGTTTTGAACCCACAACCTCGACCTCAGCCGAAACCAGCCCAACCAGCTGAGCTACACGATTTTTATTAATCTTATATGGAGCGAAATATATATATGCAGTAGCTGGAACGTTTGAAATAAATTGGAGAAAAAGGGGCGCGGCTGAGAATCGAAGCACAGACCTCTGGCTTCGAGCAAAGCCCAACGGACCAACTGGGCTAGCGATCGTTGCTAATTAAATAGGCAGCGGCAAATACATAAGCTATAGTTGGAACAAAAAATAACTCTAGTTATAAGGAGAGGATTTAGGTTTCCCGAAACCTAATTCCTTCTCACCTCTTCTCCTCTTACGCACGCGCAGCGCGGCGAGGCAATTTTCTGCTCTCGGCGGAAGAAAGGGCGATGGAGCTAGGTTTCCTCCCTCCGGCGCCGGCTAAGGGTTTTTTTCCGGCCGGTCTTCACCGTGCGTGATCACCTCAACGAGGAGAACTCGAGGACGCGAAGAAGAGGCCGAGATCATGAGTTTCTCCGAAGCCCTAGAAGCTGTCTCTTACGGTTGTAAGTGCAAGAACAAGAGGTGAGTTGCTACTCACCTGCAGTAGGATAGCTCCGGATTTCGTTTTCTTCTTGTTTTTTTTTTTTTCAAATTTTGCTATTGTAACACCCCAAATTTTATGATTTGGAGTCCTAAAAGACCTTATTAAAATCTAGAAATACTTTAGAAAAATTCTAGAGATTTTTAGGAATTTATAGAGTATTTTTATGCTATTTTTGGAGTTCGTTTGATATTTTTACCAAGAGAAAGAAGTTTAAAAAAATAATAAAAAATATATATGTTGAAGCCGGGTTTTGAACCCAAGACCTCGGACCCAAACCAGGTTTTAACCGGACGCAGCCGACCAGCCGAGCTACGCTCGTTTTGTTAATCATATATGGAGCGATATATATTTAAGTAGTAGTTAGGAACAGTAAGATAAATTGGAAATAAAAATGTGCGGCTGAGGATTCGAAACCTAGACCTTTGACTTGGTCAAAACCGCAGCCAACCAACTCTTCCGCGAGTATTTCGCGAAAAGGTAGGGTGCGAGATCTATATATATATGTTATGATTGAAACCCTAGTTATAAGAAAAGAATTAAGTTTTTCTTTTTCCCGAATCCTTTCCCTCTCCCTTTCTCTCCCGACGCGCGCGGCGCTGTTCTCCTCTTGGGCGGAAATGAAGCCAACCTAGGGCACGTCTCCGGCGGCCGACCAAGGCTCGATTCCAAGAGAGTTCTTCGTCCTCTCGATCCTCTCGACAAGGAGAACTCGAAGACGCGAGGAAGAGGCCGAGATCGTGAGTTCTCCAAAGCCCTAGAAGCTGTATTGCTCGGTTTGAAGTCCAAGAACCGAAGGTGAGTTGCTACTCACCTGCAGTAGGATAGCTTTGAGGTTTTATTCCTTGTTTCTTTCCTTTTTCTGGATTCTATTTTCTTCTTGTTTGGCCGAAGTATGCAGTAGGATTGTTGTTCTTGAGGTTTGCTACCGTGAATCTCAAGTTCAGATTTGTTTAGGTTTGGAAAAGGAACAAATTAATCAGATGAGCATGTAGTTTAGCATTTCAGCTTGTAGAGATTCTGGAATAGATTTCTTTGTTATTAGTTTTAAGCATACAGTGTTTGATCCATTGGTTGTGTAGTATAGTTTCCAATTCCAGAATTTCTTTTGGTAAATCTGAGTATGAGGAATGGTATTTGTTTTGTTTTCCAGTAGCAAACCCCTTACTAGTTACAATGGTTTCCTTCTTTGTTGCCGGAGCATGCATGAAACCCTAGAAGTTTAGTTTCAGCAGGTTTTGGTTTTAGAACACCCCAGAGATTCGGCTTAGATCTTTCTTTTGCTAATCATGGGGCAAGATCAGCCCTAACATTAAGTACTTTAGGTTCTTTAGCTTCAGTTGAGTCCCTTGCTAATTACCATGACTTGTCAACTTTCACCTTTGTTTTGTAGTTCATTACAGTAGGTCTTTAGTTGTTGATTAATTGCCATGATTTGTCAGAGTTCACCTTTGATTCGTAGTTCATATCAGTAGGAATTAGTTGATGTTAATTGCCATGTATTGATTCTTATTTCTATTTCTTAGCTATTGAATATGCATGAGCAGACTTAATTCCTAGATTTATTTGCTCTTAATTGGGCACGCACAGTTCTCATTGCTATTAGTTAAGCACCAGTAGCTGTTATTTGCAGATTTTATTTGTTAGTTCCTTTGAAGCTAGTTTAAGTTCCGTGAAGCATGATATTCTGTTAATTCCATACAGCAACGATTCCTTATTTTCTAGATTCTATTGCATGCTTAGTAGTTGAATTGGTTTTACTTTCACAGCATGCTTAAGTTGTTCTAGTTTCCTATTTGCTATTGGAATAACATGAGCAGTTCTATTTTTATAGCATGCAGATTTTTATAAGTAAAGTATGCAAATTTTGTTAAGCTTTGCATGCAGATTTATGTTAAGCTTTGTATACAGATTTTCAGTACGTAGGGTGTGTTCTAGTGCACACCAAGTGCTTGATAAAATGCTTAGCTCAATATAATGCTACAGTAGACATTTTAATAGCTCAGTTAATGCAGTAGAAGCATTTAAAATAACTTATTTAGTCTTGCTTCAGATTATATGGGACTACGGTCCAATGGGTGGGCTCCCATAGTCGCCTCTAGGTTCAGATAACCTAGTTCTAGGTTCAGATAACCTAGTTAAAGCAAGGTAAGAAAATTAGCTATGAAATCAGTATTTTATTTTCAGCAGTGGCACTGTACTGGATTAGATATCCATTGGGTTGGGCTCCCACAGTCGTCCCTAGGTTTAGATAACCTAGTAAACCCTACTAGACTCGGAACTTGTAATCCCGGGTTTAGTTAGGGATGCGCGCACAGCACTGGCCCATCAGCAGCATGATTATTATTTTAATCTATTATGTAAATAGTTTTCAAAACTTCACAAATTAGTTATGTGAATACAAGTTAGACTCAGTTTAGCATTAATTAGTTTAGCTTAGGTATCAATTCAGTTTCTTATTGATACACATGATAGTTCTATGATTGGCTTTACATGTTAGTTTTTCAGTTAGTTTCTTCGCTATTTATGAGCATGATTAGCTATACATGTTAGCTTTTCAGTTAGTTGATTTCTTTGCTATTTATGAGCATGAGTAGCTCTACATGTTAGCATTCAGTTTTAGCATGCTTTTATTTATATACATGCATATCGAGTTTTTGTGAGTAGGATAGCGCTCACTAAGCTTTTAGCTTATAGATACTATTTTCCTCCTACTGCAGATAAAGGAAAAGGAAAAGTATAAGAAGGAAGGCGACAAGGAGATGCTGTGACAGTGTGTGTGATGCCAGGACTATGGAGAGATCCAGAATTAGCTGGCAAAATTGTCAAGACTTTTCCCTTAGTTCTCTTTTAATGTTATATTGAGATTGAGTTTATTTCCGCATTTGTAGTTTGATACCTCCTATTGTTGGAGTGATATGGTTGTTGCCATTGCTAGAGTAGTTTCATATTTTTATTGAGCTATTATACTGCGTGGTTGTGAAATTATATGTTCCAGCCGCCTGTGGCTCAGTATATTCTGTATGTATTTACGGATATGGTCACCGGTACAGGGGAGACTCTGCCGAAATTTTTCGGTAGGGTTTTCCTAAAGATTTTTATCATACCGGTTAAGTAGAGTTAGTAGTAAGTAACGGTCATCCTTAGAGAGTAGTAGTAGTAGTAAGAAGGGTGGTCGTTACAGCTGTGACGATTCTTGTTTTTTTTGCTTGTTGCTGTGAACCCTAAAGAAAGAAGAGAAGGATTAGTTCAGCTTAAGCATGAAGAACAGTAGCAAGATTTAAGGTTCTAAATTCCAGCAAGTTTAAAATTTGATTTCGAAGCATGTTTTGGAGGAAGTTTATAATTAGGTTGCTGCCATGAAACCTAATGAAGAATTGTTAGATTGATCCTTACCTTGGATGAACTATAGTTCAGTTCAAGCACGTGGAATTGTTAGATTCGGAAGTTAACAGATTGTTTAGCTTTGATTAGCCATGTGTAGCACGTTGGGCTTCTTTTGCTTCCTTGCCGTGGCACCACAGATAGTTGCAACAAGTTTTGATTCCCGTTGCTTTGTGAAAGTATGAGTTTTCAACAAGTTTACATAGATTTTAAGCTTTATCATGTTTAGTTTTGGTTGGCTATGGATTGGTTCTATTTTCTTATGTAAGGATAGCAAAATATTGATTTGGCTTGAGGTGTACATGTTTGCTTGTGAAGGCTTTGAATTCATTAGTAGCATAGATTTAGGTTTCCCTTATTACCTCAATGGGCACAGGAAATATGCTACGGGAATAAGTAAAGAGTGGATAGCTTATATTTGTAAAAGTTGTAAATCCTGGCAGAACATAGTATACAGATTTTTAGTACAGGATTAAGCTTGATTTCATTGCAGATAAAAGTGCAGAATAGGTTGAAAACATTATCAGATTTTATTGAGATTACAAGTGTAGAATTTTTATAAGTAAAGTATACAGATTTGAGTTTCTTTATTCTAGCATGAGGTTTAGCTATGCTTCCTTGCTACCATTCAGATAAGCATACAGATTTTGAATTATATAGCATTGCAGTTTTGATGGTTTAACATTGGAAGATCCAATTAGATCTCTAGTAGCTTAATTAGACTTACAGATTTTTAACTAAGCCTATAGTGCAGAATTTATTAAGTTTTTAAGAGAAGAATTTTATTAAGCTTATAAGTGCAGAAGTTAGTTAGTGTAGTGAGCAGATTTGATTAAGCTTGTATGCAGATTTTTATTAAGCTAGTATGCAGATTTCTGTTAAGCTATTATACAGATTTTTATTAAGCTAGTATGCAGATTTCTGTTAAGCATTAGTGCAAATTTTTGATAAGTATTATATGTGTAGATTTCTTTTATGCACGATTATGTGTTACATAGTTAGTTTCATTCATAGATGCATATGAAAGATACCCTAATAGTATTTTTGGGTTTAAGAAAAGTATAAGAAAGATAAAGAAAAGTATAAGAAAGATAAAGAAAAGAAAGAAAAGGCCAAGGCCTTAAGTAGATCCCAAAGTCAAGACTTTAGGGATTTTTGGCACACAAGGTGCTTATTAAAATGCCAAGGCATTTAAACAAGAAGTAATTAAGATATAACAAGTATTTTACTTTTAAATGGCATGTACCGGACACAAGGTCCAAGGGATGGGCTCCAAGATGCCCCTAGGCACAAGGCCTAGAAGTATCTTAGTAGTTTCGGGATTAGCTACCTCGATCCTTACTAAGAATGCGCGCAAAGTGGTACAATGCCGGGCCCAAAAGAAGTTGATTATTATTTTCAAGTATTAAAAGTATAAGTTTATGAACAAGTAAAAAATAAGTTTTACATAAGAATAAAAGTACTAAAGAATGAGTTTTAAGCAAGTGAAATAAAAGAATCACCTTAGAACAAGTAAAACAAGTTTCGCTTTGTTTTAAAGATCAGTAAGTTTAGCTTCCTTTTATGCTAGCAGATTTTACATGTTTAGTTTTCTTACATGTTATTGATTTGCTAGTTGATGAGCATGTTTAGCTATACATGTTAGCTTTTCAGTTAGTTGATTCCTTTGCTATTTATGAGCATGAGTATCTTTACATGTTAGCATTCAGTTTTAGCATGTTTTTATTTATATACATGCATATCGTGATTTTGTGAGTTAGATAGCGCTCACTAAGCATTTTGCTTATAGATACTACTTTCCTCCTACTGCAGATAAAGGAAAAGGAAAGCTAAAGTATAAGAAGGAAGGCGACGAGGAGATGCTGTGATGTGTGATGCCAGGACTATGGAGAGATCATGAGTTTGCTAAGGAAACTGTCAAGACTCCTTTTGAGTTTTCTTTCAGTTATTAAGTTGATAGAGATTGTATTAGTTGTTTCCTTTGTCTATGTTGATTAATTGAGTCTATTCCGCATTGTTAGTTGAGTTATTTCCTATTGTTGGAGCTATATAGTTTTCTATTGCTAGAATAGTTTCTTTTTAGTGTCGTGTTATTATTTCTGCGTGGTTGTGAAAAATATGTTCCAGCCGCCTGTGGCTGTGTATATAGTGTTTGTATCCCAGTTTGGGGTCACCGGTACAGGGGAGACTCTGCCGGAATTTTTCGGTAGGGATTTCTCGAAGTTAAGTAGCGTACCGGTTAAGTAGAGTTAGTAGTCAAGTAACGATCATCCTTAGAGTGTAGTAGTAGTAGTAAGAAGGGTCGTTACAGTTGATATCAGAGCGATATCGACCTTTACAGTTAAGAGGAAAAAAAAAATAGTCGTCAAGTAGTGGTCCACCTTTAGAGAGTAGTAGTAGTCATGGTGGGTCTCTACATATCCACCATACAACATATACAATAAGCAACAACACCTATCGTACACACTAACACATGTGCACATAGCAATATAGGTATAATCAACATGATCCTCTAAAAGTACATACCAGACATGTGTGCACACACCACATAGGTATAATCAACATGATATCTCCAATAGTACACACGAGACATGTGTGCATACACAACACAGGTATAATCGATAAAATACCTCCAATAATAGACACCAGACTCACCTACACACAATAGAGATATAATTAACAAGATACCTCCAATAATACTCTCCCGACATATATGTACATACATCATGAGTATAATTAACATAATACTTCCAATGAAACATAATAGACACATGTGCACACATAAAATAGATATAATCGACAAGATACTTCCAGTAGAACTCATCCGATATGTATACACACACAACACACATATATCCAGAAACATAATCATTAATCACATATACCTATATGCATGAAAAAATCCAATAGGTGTCTACCAACATATACAGTAAATAGTAACACCTAAAATACACACCATACATGTGTGTACACTACTGTATATAAACAATCTTAAAGTAAATTGCTATCGTACACACCATACACGTGTGTTCCCTATAGAATAGGAATATTAAACAATGAGATTGTATAGATAATAAAGAGATCATTTCAAAGATCAAACATATAAGTAAGATAAAATACAAGTGGAATCAAGATAAAGCAACCTAATCCATCAAATAATCCATGCAGTAAGTTTAAAGAACTTTAGAGGCCAAGGAAGAAATACCCACCTTTATCGTAGATCGTTCCAAACAATCATCATGTCAAGACACTCGTCTCATAACAAAGTCTTGTAACATAAAGTATAGGTTAGAAATTCTATCATAAATCAAAATAGCTAACCTAAATCCAAATTCAATTAGGAAACCCTAAACCATCCGACCGTTAACCTCAAATTACCCTACCCCAAACCAACAATAAGCCTGTTAAGGTAAGTTGAATCAGAGGTAAGATTTCCATTACCTTACGGCTTCTTCGGTGGTGGCTCACAGTGATCCACGAGCCCACTGAATTAAGATTCAGGAGGTCGGCAGTGATGTGTGTGATCTAGCTGTCGGTAGAAGCAACAGCCGACTGTAGTCACAAGCTAGTTGCATCTAGTCGTGTCTGGTAGTGTGGCTGCGATGGCCTGAGCAAAGGTGAGGCAGCGATGGGAGGCTCTCACACGACCGACGACTAGATCGGGAAAGAGGACTCGATACAATCGGAGAGGGGTGGCCACAAATCGATCAGGGAAAGATAGCATCCCGAAATAGACACGTGATAAGTAGGGCATGTGAAGCCGGTAGTGGTGCTCACAGTAGTCGGTGCAATGATGGTGGTAGCATCGACGACGTACGTGAAGGGGGTGGCATTTGCTTCTTCGACAGTGTCTCATGAGGCCAAATAAAGCACCAACTTTGACTGCCCGTGAGTAGGAGCTGAGCTCTGGACCGGAACCCTCGGTGAGTAGGACACACGACAATGGCGTCGTCAACAAGTTGGGCAACAGTGGCTTCGACAACACGAGAGGGAGAGAGCAGCGTGAGATCGGGGAAGAGGGGTGGATATGATGCGAAGGAGAGGAATTGAGAGTTTGGGGATTTCAGCATAGGAGAGGAGAAATGTAAATGAAAAATCTAGGCTTTAATTGGAAACTTAGGTTTATTAATACAATCAACTCCCTACTTAATTGGGCATTCAAATAGGTTTTCTCTAAGCCTAATAAATCTACTCCTTAAAAAGTCTCCGAACTCGGATTAAATACTAAAAAATTTCTAAAAATCTCCAAAAATTTCTACACGATTATTTCTCAAATAATCTTATTATTTGAGTGTCATATTTTACAAATACCTTTCTAATTAATAAGTTAAATTTTAACTGAATATCACATGTTTCAATTATCTTAAATTTGTTATTATTTCTAAAGACAACTGATCCTAAATTCTTGAACTTTATACTTGCAAATTTCTATTGATCTGTATTCATATGTTTGGAGTATCCACTATCCATTATCTAATATCTATTTATCCAAACCTTTGGGATCCTACACATAAAATAGGAGTTAGACCAAAATTTTGATTTAATAAAATTTATTTTTAATTTACCTAATTCATCTCACCATTTCTAAGTTATCAAATAAGGTAAACATATAGTTGTGTGAGATGATTCAAATTATTTTAGAATTTAAGTTAAATTAATTAAATTAAAGTTTAATATAAGATTAAGGTTTAAAGTTAAATTAATATTAGTTTAGTTGATTTTTAAATTAATTATTTAAATTAATTTAATTAGTTTGGATTAAGTTAAACTTAATTGATTTTGTTAAATTAATTTCGAATTAAATTTAGAATTAATTAAAGTTAATTAATTTTGAATTAAATTAATTAGTTTAAAATAGATTTCTAATTAAGTTAAAAATTAATTTTAGATTAATTTTGGATTATTATTATTTTAAGAATTAATTGTTGATTAATTACATTGATTGATTAATTTTAATTATTAAGTTAAATTTATTTAAGTTGATTCTAAATTAATTAAGTTAATTTTCAATTAATAATAATAATAATAATAATAATAATAATAATAATTTGATAGATTAATTTAAGTTAAGTTGTTTGATTATTAAATTATTTATGTTAAACTTAATTAAGGATAAATTATGATTAGTTTCGAATGGATTTAAATTAATTAATTCAATTGATTAATATTTAGATTATTAATTAATTTTAAATTAATTAAAATTAAATTTGAATTAATTTGGGATTAAAATAATTAATTGATTAAGGTGAATTAATTTAAGTTATTGATTAATTAATCTATGATTAAGTAATTGCTTAGTTTTCAATTAATTAATTTAATTAGTTTTGGATTAATTAATGTAATTAATTTAAGATTAAAGTATTTAATTAATTTTAAAATATTTGGAATAATTTGATTAATTAATTTTGAATTAAATTGATTAATTAAAATGATTTGTATTCTTGAAAAAAAGGGTTATTGGATCATTGTTAGATTGCAACTCAGTTTTGAGTTCATCAAGAAGTTTATAGGGTAAGTTTTCAGGTTATGGTGAGTCACAAAGAACATCATTAAAGTAACCATGTGCTTAGACAAAATTTCTCAAAAATGACCAATCCAAAGAACTTAATATATACTAAGTTTTGGTCAAACTAGCTTATGTTTGACTAGGATAACTTCAACTAGATCCACTAAGTCTAGTGCACTAGGTTGACTACAAATGATTCAGCTTAGATATGTCGTAAAGTTTACTTAACCTACTATCATTCCAATCCATTTTGATATTATGTTTTCAAAGTTGGTTAAACATTTTTATTTTTAACCATTCTAAATTAAAACTAAGTATGTATATTTAAAGCAGTAAATCAACCAATCATGCATTTAACAAGATAAAATTGTTTTTCTATTGGCTCTCCCTTAATCATAACCTTGATATGATCTAAGTAATGGATTTGATCCTTGAGGACCCAATATTTATTTGGTCAATTTAAGTTAAGATAAAAAACATACTTTGGGGACTCATACTTGGATTTGGTTTCTAACATTTTGACTAATCAAAGATAAGTACAACATATTTATTGTGTTAGTTTTGTACCCAAGTCCAGATTTATTGTACACAACTCGTTGGGATCCAAGCATCATATTCAAACTCTTTGAACCCAAGTTGAACTTTTCGAACATTTTCTTGAATCCCTTCACTTCATCTTTCAAGGTGAAATTTTCTTCCTCAAGCTTTACAACTTGAGTTAAAGTTCCATCTTGATCATGGTTAGTTGAGGGATTCAAGTTGATCTGCTCCTTAAGGTGTTTATTTGAAAGGGAAGTTACCTCATCTAATCCTTCTAAAACGGATACAGATCTATGGCTTCTCTCATACTCGGAATCAGACTCATCGTTTCTTGCCATAAGTGCCAAGAGGTTTGATTGCTTTGGTTCCTCCGCATCCGACTCTTCCGAAAACAATTTGTCCCAAGTAGCCTTGAACATTTTTCTTCTTCTTGAAAACTTGGGCTTCTCCCCTTTTAGGTTAGGGCACGCATATGTATAGTGGCCCTTATTATTGCACCCATAGCACGCTACCTCAGATTTTGGTGTGTTTAAGATGTTCTTTTGGTGAACTTCTTTTTAGTAAACATCTTTTGTACAATGGTTACCATTTTCTCTTTGTTGTTCCAATCACAATCTGATTCGCTCATATATTTTTGTTTTGGTCTAGACTTGGACTAGCCTTCTTATTTTTGTTTTGACCTACATACAAACTTATACCCTTCTAGGTCTAACTAAAGTTAGTATGCTCATGTAATTCTAACTCACAAAATAATTCATTTAATTTAATAATGGAAATATCTTTCAAAACTTTATAGACATCTACCATATATGCCCACAGTACACTTTGAGGGAAAGAGTTTAAAGTGTACCTTATTATGTCTCAATTTTTGAGTTGGTGGCCAATAAGGTGGAGGTCATTGATGATGCCTTTAATTCTTACGTGTAGTTGGGTCATAGTTTCTTCATGTAATATTTTAATATTAAATAATTGATTGAGAAGAATGGCCCATTTAGTTACCTTTGAATCGTCGGTTCCTTCGTGTAATTTGACTAGTCAATCTCATCGGGACACAACCTAAGATTTGTCCCTACCGGGACACAACCTCATTACACACCCTCCAGGAGCTTATCTCAACTCACTCGCCAAATATCGAGTCTTCCAGACATGTTTGGACTTTAACCACTCATCGGATATGCCTGTTTGGGCTTCCACTTGATTCGATATCGGATTCTCCAGATCTATCGAATCCACCTGTCAAATGTCAGGTCCACTTGACTCATCTAGACTTTTTGCTTGATTTCACGACGTGCTAAGACTTTGCTTACCTAGTATCAGGTCTAACTGACCTACTAGGACTTTCCAAATTGAGCATCCTGCATACTTAATCAATTTATCAGATAACAACAAGACTTAACTTGAATCTTTAACAACATCAAAACATAAATTTGATTATGGTGCTCCCTGCACCAACAGTCTGCTCGAGGAAGAAAATCGTAATTGGATTCAGGTGAATTCAACTATGAACGGTCAAACTATCACTCAAGCGAATGGAAGTCAAAGAATGGTCAACACGGAGGTTGACCATTCCAGATGCCTGGAACGATTCCAGGCACCCAAACTCTAAGCGCCTGGTTTGGGTGGTCATGTCACCTGGAGTTGTTTCCAAGAAGGTGTCAACATCAGTAGAATCCAGGCGCCTGAATCGCTTCTAGGCGCCCAAGATGCTCAAAGTCATCCAAAGCCGTTAAGCACACCATTGAGAAGTGGATTGAAATCGACCAAATCCAGATGCTCGTATTGCTTCCAAGTGTCTGGAAGGTGTCACATCAGCAAATGGTTAGATTGAAGATGAAAGCTATAAAAGGAGGAATGTTGCTCGAAGTTACACACAACACACTCGTATTTGTTGATGCAGTGAGCACCAGACGATTGAACCTATGTTTTAATAATGGAAAAACGTTCAAAGTTAAGTTGTCTTATTATCTAACAAGTTTGATTGAACTTGTAGGAAAGTCCTAAGTGTTCTTAGGTAAAAGTGTTAGAATGCATATTAAAAGCCTAGCTTTTGTAAATATTTATTTTTGAAATAAAGAATCACTTTTGGTCAAAAATATCTACATTTATGTTAAGTTTAGTTGTTCAATTAATTTATATCGTAGACATTATGGTGTGTGATGTCACACACAGAAGATTATGTTATCAGTCTTTATAAATTATAAACAGTTGCTCACGACTAAGATGGAAAGGAACAAACCATTGGAATAGTCATAGTGTAATTAGGTATTAGTTTATATTGACTAATAAATTATACTAGTACACTCTAAGTGTATTGAGTAGGACCATTTAAGGCAAGTTCTTTTTATACTGACTTAATAAAGGAACGAGACCTTAGTTATTATGGAAGTGTGTGCTCTTAATCCTAATATAATAACAAGCACATATATTTAGTATTTATTTCTTTGACTTATCAAAGGGTGAGATTTAGCTCGATAAATCAATAGGTTCGATAAGTTGGAAAATGATATTACTTATAGTGTGTGTTGTTGATTATAGAAAGAAACTGTGTCCAAGTTATCTAGGTTGAGAATGTCCCTAAGAGAAGCTCATAAAGATTGTCATGTTAAACCCTGCAGGTGGACTTAGTCCGACATGACAATAAAGTTGAGTGGTACTACTCTCGGAGCTAGATATTAATTAAATGAGTTGTCAGTAACTCATTAAATTAATGGACATTCGATATCTTAAACACAGGGAAACTAACACACTCATGATAAGAAGGAGTCCATAATGTAATTTGGGATTGGTGCGGTAGTGCAATAATAACTCTCTAGTGGAATGAGTTATTATTGATAAACTTGAGTTGTATGTTAGGGGCGAACACGGGATACTCGAGCTCATCAGGAGGCCAAAACTAATTTCTCCTCTAGGTCTCTATCGTAGCCTCATTAATGCCTCAAATCCACTCATGTAAAGTCTATCTTGGTGTCCAAGAAGGGGTCGGCCCATGGCTTGGTGACCAAGCCAAAGGGGCCGACCATAATCTCCTTAAGGTGGTCAGCCACAAGCAATTTGAAGGGTGCCGACCACATAATTCAAATCATGAGGGGTGTTTTGAATTTTTAAAATCTTCTCTTTGTAGATATCTATAAGTTTTAAAAGAGAGGTTTTAAATTTAAAACTTTCCTTATTTGAATTAGGTCACATGGTTTAAAAGAGAGTTTTAAAAGTTTTTAAAACTTTCCTTATTTAACCATCCTCATGATTTTTTAAAAGAGAGTTTTAAATTTGAAACTTCCTTTTTTTGTAACCATGTTAAAAAAGGAAATTTAGTAGAGAAGTTTTAAATTTTAAAACTTGGTTTTAATTTTTAAAACTTTCCTTTTTTAACATTCACATAAGGAAAGAGAGCTTGTAAAATTTTATAAGAGGTTTCTTCTTTTATAAAATTTTATAAAAAAATTTTCTTTCTTCTTTTGGGGGCCGACCACCCTTGCTTGGTGCACCTTCCTTTTCGGGAGCTCAAACTTAAGAACTCCAAAGTTAAGCGTTCTTGGCTTGGAGAAATCTGAGGATGGGTGAGTGAGGACAAAACATGCTGAAAGGACCTCCGGTGGTCTATGGAGCTAGTCATCAACCCGATAGGCAATCCTAATGGCGTTCCCGATTCGGTCCGGGTGGGGCCCGCCCGGGCCAGGGCGTTACAGATAGTATCAGAGCGACCTTGCGACCGTGAGTGCGCTTGTGGCAGGAGCACCCAGGGCACCACCTAGCGAGGGGAGATTCTGGGATTTGTTTGTGGTATAATTCGTGGTTACACAACGAGGACGTTGTGTCTTTAAGTGGGGGTGATTGTAATACCCCGGTTCTGAGATTCTAGTTAAGTATGGCTTAAAAGGTTAGATGGTACTATTCATATCACCAAGGTGCACCTTCCTTTTCGGAAGCTCAAACTTAAGAACTCCAAAGTTAAGCATTCTTGGCTTGGAGAAATTTGAGGATGGGTGACCTCCTGGGAAGTTTTTCAGGGTGCCTGTGAGTGAGGACAAAGCATGCTGAAAGGACCTCTGGTGGTCTGTGGAGCTAGTCATCAACCCGATAGACAATCCTAATGGCGTTCCCGATTCGGTTCGGGTGGGGCCCGCCCGGGCCAGGGCGTTACAAAGATTTTAATTTTTTGTAAAAATCTTTCCTTATTTACCTTGGGCAAGTAATATAAAAGAAGGGGAGGAGAGGCCTCTTGGGAGATCAATTCTTATTCTCTTGTTGGTGCTCTCTATTGTGGTCGGCCCTCTCTCCCTTCCCTTTCCCCTTGCTCTCTTTGGTTCCTTGGTGGTGGTGGTGGCCGAATACTAGGAGGAGGAGCTTTTGGGTGGTGTTCATCTTGGAAGATCGTCGCCTACATGACATCCAAGAGGAGGCGAGGAATACGGCAGAAGATCTCGAGGTTATTAGCATATAAAGAAAAGATATAACTAGTAATTGTTTTCCACATCATGCTTGTTATTTTTGTTTGTATGAATTCCAAAAATAAGAGACATTAGATTCTAGTTTTTCGAATTTGTAATTCGAGTTTGTGTTTTTTTTTTATTTTTTGAATTTGTGTTTCGATTGTTCCTTTTGGTTAAACCTAGAGTTATATAAGGAAATTAAATATTAGCTTTCCTTAAAAGTCTTTGTCTAGGCGGTGGTGGATGATCCCATACCCAAGAAAGACTAGTGTCTCGCCATGCAGTCCTGGAAGCCAATTTTAGAAATTAATATTTAATTAAATTTATAACATAGGTAGATTTGGATCAATAGTGTTAAGTTTTGCTTGCGATCCATATCTCAACCATTAAGAACAGATAAGTTAAATTTGGAATCAATAATGTTAAGTTCCATTTGTGATTCCTTATTTAACTTATAAAGAACACAATAGGTTATTAGGAAAGGTTCGGCACTTGTACAAAATTTTTGTACAGTGAAATCGGTACGATCTTCCTAGGACTAACCAACAATTGATATCAGAGCTAGGGTTTGCCTCTGTGTGTTTGGTTTTCAAATTAATTATGCACATGTCATACATAATTTAGGCAGGATAATGGTATGATATGCTAACTCTTTGGTTGTAGGCTCTAACTATTATGACTTATATATGTTGTGTGTGATTGGACCCTTGGACATGTCAAGGGCATTATTTTTGTGTGTGCATGATTGTATGTAACTAATACAGCAGGAGCTGTATTAGCCCTAGGTTTTTAGAATTTTATTTTTTATCTAGATTACATGTACATTCCTTCGTGGAATATATGATCAATATATGTAAAATTCTAATTTTGTTGCGGATCGGATGCTTGCGAGGCGTGGTGATTTTTGAGGACCAGAGGCGCAATGGAATAAGAAGCAAGATAGATGCGACGACTGGACCCGATGGCGGTGGCTAAAGATGGCAGCAGCTAGGGTTGGAGCACACAGAGAACAGTGACGGAAAAAGGCCATAATAGTTGGGAAATTAATTTCCAAATTTATTGCTTTTATTTACTGTAATGTGTGTGTGTGCATGTGATATATGCTAGCATAGGTTAAAATTCCTCACCTTAAATAACTAAGTAGGAGAAAATTTTTTAAATAAATTCCACGGTCTCCATTATTAGTTTGTAAGTGATGCAACAAGCTTGCGTGTTGGCTCTGAGTGTCTCCCTCCACAACAGATGGGTTTGTTGCGGATCACTAGATCAAACTTCCTTTATGGATAGTTATAGGAAATTATTTAGGAGTGTGTGATCTTCTCCAACGAAAGGGGCACAATCCTATTTAATGGACTAAGTATCAAGTAATGGTATACACTTAGACGCATTCAATAGTATCCTCCCCAACGGAGTCACTGCTATTGTTTTACGTGACCAAAGTATAATCAACTATTAATTTTATTTGTCATAAAGTTAGGATGACAAGATAATAAAATTAATGGGTAAGACCCTCCTCTTACAAATGTTGAATTTGTATATGTCCACACTAACGTGGCATGCAATATTCACGGTGTTTTGAGGTGTTGGTAAATTTAAATAGTATTGTTTGAGGAATCAATATTATTCTAAATTTAAAATCCTGACCAAAGTTTATTTTGTGATTCTTAGGATAACTTTCTGTTGGGACTTTCGAGCCGCAAAAACCGCTTTTTGCGTTGCGGAAATCCCGAAATCTCATGCCACCAGATCCGTGCGAAGATAAAATTTTCATGTACATGTTTTCTAACCTAGATCTACACTAGATCTACATGTTAAAGAGTTTATACCTTTGATGCGAAGCCCTTCACTTATCCCGCTCGTCCAAGGTTCGCCGGATCTCAAGGGTGTCAAGTGAACACCCCTCTATGTGTATCCACACGAACAAAAGGTGGAGAAGAAACCTTAGAGTGTGCTAGCACCCTTGAAGGTTTTGGCCAAGGTGGAGGAGAGGGAGAGAAGAAGAAACAAGGAGGAAGAAGATGAAGCCTTGAATGAGTTCTCACAATTGTAACTCATGGAATAATGTGGCTGGCCACTTTAAAGGTTTTTAAACCTCCATGGGATACCAAGAGTCACAACTCTTGATCTCCCTCATGAGGTGGCACACACATAAGCCAATCTTGATGATGTGGAATATCATCATTGGCCCACCTTATGCCAACTCACAAATGAGGTGGCAATGGTCAAGTTAAGGTCAAGTCAAACTTGACTTTTCATCTTCCCTCTCAAGTTAAGTCAAACTTGACCTCTTCTCTCCCATGGTTGATCAAATCTAATCATTTGATTCAAGTCAATTTTAATTTAATGAATCTCTATCCATTAAATTAAATTGATTCAATGAGTCATAATCTAAATTAGACCTATTAGACACATGAATCAAATTGAGTCCAACTCAATTAGTCTAATTTGGATTACTCTTAATCCAATTTGGTTCATCACATGAACCTAATCCTCTTGGTTCATCACATGAACCTAATCCTCTTGGTTCATCAAATGAACCTAATCTCCATCTAATTGCCCTTTGTGTGTGACCCTATAGGTTTTTGTAACATTGGCAATGCTCCTAAACTCATTTAGAAGCATAAGTAATGAGCGGTATCTAGCAACACATCATTACTACCCAAGTTACAAGAATGTTGAGATCCAACATCACCTTGTGACTACTAATCGTGACTCTTCGCAATATATGACAATGCCCTTCTTGTTGGAGTATATACTGAAAGCCTAAACTTTGTAAACATTCATGTTAAATAAAGAATCACATTTGGTCAATTTATCTACATTTGTTTGTAGTTGTTCAATTAATTTATATTGTAGATAACATAGCATGTGGTGTCATATGCAGAAGATAATGTTATCAGTACCTTATAAATTATAAACAGTAGCTCACGACCAAAATGGAAAGGAACAAACCATTAGAAGGTCGTAGTGTAATTAGGTATCAGTTTATCTTGACTGTATAATTACACTAGTACACTTAGAGTGTATTGAGTAGGACCATTTGAGGTCGTTTCTTTTATACTGATTTTATAAAGAAACAAAGACCTCGGTTATTATGGAAGTGTGTGCTCTTAATCCTGATATAATAACAAGCACATATATTTGATATTTATTTCTTTAATTTATCAATGGGTGAGATTTAGTTTGATGAATCAATAAGCCCGATAAGTTGGGAAATGGTATCACTTATAGTGTGTGTTGTTGATTATAGAAGGAAACTGTGTCCTAGAGATACTAGGTTGAGAATGTCCTCAAGAGGAGCTCATAAAGATTGTCATGTTAAACCCTGCAGGTGGACTTAGTCCGACATGATAATAAGTGGTACTATTCTTGGACTTAGATATTAATTAAAAATTAGTAACTCACTTAATTAATGGACATTCGATATCTTAAACACAGGGAGACTAACACACTCATAATAAGAAGGAGTCCAAAAATGTAATTTGGGATTGGTGCGGTAGTTCAATGATAGTTCTCTAGTGGAATGAATTATCATGGATAAAATTAAGTTGTGTGTTCGGGGCGAACACGGGATGCTTAATTTTATCGGGAGACCAAAACCAATTCCTCCTCTCGGTCCCTATCGTAGCCTCTTATTTATAGAGTTCTATACCCACCTATACCCACCTTCTATACCCACCCAATAGGGGCCGGCCAAGCTAGCTTGGGAACAAGGGCCGGCCTAGGTATAAAATTGGGTGGCCGGCCCTAGCTTGAACCCAAGCTAGTAGGGCCGGCCAAATTAAATTAAAAAAGAAATTTAATTTTAATTTTTATTATTATGTGGAAGATATAATTTAAAGAGAATTAAAATTAAAATATCTCTCTTGTAAAAGATCTACAAAAGATTAAAGAAAGAGATTAGATCTCTTTCCTTATTTGTAGATTGAGAGATGTTTTATTTTCTTTTTAAAAATTATTCACATGTTGATAAAATTAAAATTATAGAAATTTCCTTTTATCAACCATGAAGAGATTTTAAAGAGAAATTTTATTTTTTAAAATTTCCGGAAACAAATTAGGAAGTTTTAATTGTTGATTAAAACTTGTCTAATTTTTTCCTTCATTGATGTGGCCGGCCATTGGTTTTAATTTGGGAAATTTTATTTTATTTTTCTCAATAAAATCATGTCAAGGAAATTGAGGAAATTTTATTGTAATTAAATTTCCTAATTTGCCTAGGCCAAGGAATATAAAAGAAGGGGTGAGGGTGCCTTCAAGAGATAACCTCTATTATTTTCTCTCCCTCTTTTGTTCCTTGGTGTGGCCAGCCATCCTCTTCCTCTCTTCCTCTTGTGGTGGCCGAACCTCTCTCCCTTCCTTGGAGCTCTTGTGGTGGCCGGATACTACTTGGAGAAGAAGAAGAAGAAGGAGAGAAAGCTAGCATCTCTTGGAGCTTGGTTAGTATTTTGGTTTTTCTCCTTGGTGAAGTTTTCCTTTTGTGGCCGAACCTTGCTTGGAGGAGAAGAAGGTGGTTGGTGGTTTCTCATCTCGGTAGATCGTTGCCCACACAACGTCCGAGGTTAGAAGAGGAATACAATAGAAGATCAAGAGGTTTTTCTATAAGGTATAACTAGTAATTTTTATTTCCGCATCATGCTAGTTATTTATGGAAATAATACCAAATACAAGAGGCTTACGTTCTAGAATTTCGAATATGTTTTTTCGATGCTGTGTTCTTTTATTTTTTCTTTTCCTTGTGATTTGATTGTTCTCTTTGGTTAACCTAAAGTTATTTTAGGAAATTAAATATTAGCTTTCTATAAAAGGTTTTGTCTAGTCGGTGGTGGTTGCTCCCATATCCAAGAAGGCCATGTGCCTCGCCACGTCAGTACTGGGAACCAATTATGGAAATTAATATTTAATGGAATTAATAACTTAAGGAGACTTGGGTCGAACGTGTAAAGTTCTGCAGGAGATCCAAGTCAAAACCTAAAAGAACAAATAGATTAAGTTTTGGATCAAACGTGTTAAGTTCCGCAGGCGATCCAAAATTTAATTTAAAAGAACACATGGTAGCTAGGAAAAGGTTCAGACCTTTGTACAAAATTTTTGTACAGTGGAACCTATAGGTTTTCCGAGTAGCAACCAACACTTCTATCCTTGACATCTAGATTGATCTATATGAGGTATAGACTGTGTCATCCTCTAATCAATCTAAATCTTGAACTCCAAGTAGACTCACTATAATCAAATGAGCTCAATATCTCATATTGACTCATTTGGGCATGACCATGCACTTAGTGGTCTCACTCTATCAAGAGTAACGATGTCACTCCCGTTATATAGGAGGGATAGATCCCATCTACATCACTTACATCCCTCCACATAATTTGTTACATACCCAGTAATCGCCTTTATAGTCCACCCAATTACGGGTGACGTTTGACGAAGCCAAAGTATGCAACTCCTTATGTAGGAAACCATGGTGACTTCAGGTCCAAGGACTAATAGTCATACTAATAGCCACATGAGAAAGTATATGATACTCATATAACGATTCATGATACTTTCTCATGATGGGTCATTCAGTATACATTCTCCAATGCATACCCATGTGTCAACTTGATATCTCCATATCCATGACTTGTGAGATCAAGTCATCGAGTTGGCCTACATGCTAGTCTCGTTACATTAACATTGTCCCTGAATGTAAATGCTTGACTAGGAATGATTAAGAGTAGTGTTCTCTATATCATCTCACTATCGATTCAACCAATCGATTGATATATATAAGAACCTTCTGTTGGAGGATCGGTGGCCGGCTTGAAGGGGGTTGGATAGACGGCACCCCCAAATCGATTTCTTCCTACACTATTGTTAGCTTGCGCAGCGGAATATAAATAAAAACAAACAAGCTAAACTAAATACAAGACAAAGAAAGGAAATGCAAACCAAATCGCTAACACGTTCGATGTAACGTGGTTCGGAGATGATGCTCCTACTCCACGGCTGTCCGTAAGGTGGACGATCCCTCAATCCGTCGGTGGATTAGTCCCCGGAAACTCCGGCTAGCACAATCCTCCTTGTCGGTGGAGAAACCTCGCCACAACTCGATCAAGAACACTTGGATTGCTAGAGCACTAGATGACTACTAATTAGGCTTTAACCAAGTCTAATTTCGTCGCCTTGGCCGGCCATACCAAGCTCCTTCTTATAGAGCTTGGGGAAATCAGCCTTGCTGATTTGCCGCTACTACCGATCGGTCCATGCACCACCGACCGTGCCACCACAACGGACTAATCTATCACCGACCGGTCCCATGACCACCGACCGATCCCACATTTCGGCACGTAATGCTCACCACCGACCGGTCCCAAGATCACGACCGGTACAACCCTAAACTTAGGGTTTCCCATCCCGAGTACATTTCACTCGACTCGGACCCTCACGACTCACTTGACTCTTCTTGCAGCCTTGACCTCTGCCTTCAAGCCTACTTCCTTTGGCTCGCGTCCCTGATGCATCCAAGCCCGCGGCTCGTCCCCAATGCCATCCTTCAGGTATGCCTCAAGTCGCCTCCCCTTGTCCTCTTGGCTTGTCCACGGTCCCTCGGATGCTCCATCCTTCACCGGACCCGAAGCCGTCAACCTGAGTCACATGTGTCACCTGCAGTCCTGCACAACTCAAGTACACATATCAAATAACGAGGGTAAACCTAACTTAAACCCTTTGTCCAAACACCAAAACACATGGTCCCACGAACCATTGGGATTGCTCCAACAATCTCCCCCTTTTTGGTGTTTGGCAATACGTTTAAGTTAGGGAAAACATATAGCAAAACAAACATGCTAAAACAAATGGACTTACGATGCCAAGGCTACACACTTGGACTTATACCGCCGAATGGACTTACGTTGCCAAGGCTACACACTTGGCAACCGCCGAATGGACTTACGTTGCCAAGGCTACACCCTTGGCAATCACTGAATGGACTTACGTTGCCAAGGCTACACACTTGGCAACCACCGAAACAAGTATCGGGACCTATCACAAGGCTCCCCCTACACCTACGCTCCCCATTGAGCTAGGATTTTACCACGGGCTTTTTAAGAACCTATCCCAAGGCTCCCCCTACGCAAAGGCACTAAAGGTTTTCCCAACCAAACCTTACTTCTCCCCCTTTGCCTAACATCCAAAAAGTTCTCCAACAATATCCCAATTGTTGAAAACTTATCATCTAACTGACCCTAAACTCATGTATTAATCCCCCTTGGATCCCATACATCTAGGTGAGTTGACATGGTCACAAACCAATGCTGAAAACAGTTTCAGACTGGTATCAGTCGACTGCCCCAAGTGCCATTCGACTGCCCCCCTTCTGTGCTCAAAAACACTGTTACCAGTCGACTGGTATCTGTACCAGTCGACTGGTACCCTATTTCTGAAAAAATCAGCCTTTTCAGGCCAACTTCAGAAATGCACCAGAAATTCCCTAGACCTCCAAAAATTCCCAAATTTTGTGGAGAGGTCTATTGTACCCTTGTCTACTTGGGAAAAATACATTACAAAATGTATCTATCACCAATCCCAAGGTTGACACAAAATCCAAAACTAGTTAAATGGTTCAATTGAACCTTGACCTAAAGTCCTAGTTTTGGCCTCCTCTTGATGTATTTGCCCATACCAACCCACAATGCATCCCTAGCATTGGTTTACATGGCATCTATACATCCAAAACCAATTATCACGCTATATGACCCCAAATGTCATATTTCTTGCATGAAACACAAACCATGTGTGCCAAATCCCTAGGTTTGAGACTCAAATCCATCTCCAAACCTTTTGGCACACTCCATGGCTCCTCTAGACTCCCAAGTAGTACCCACCTGAGATCCATTGGCCATGGGTCCCAAATTGACTCTTAGAGCTCCCCCTAGAGCTCTTTGCCTTAGCCACCTCCCTAGGTGACTCATCCACAATGGCTAGGCCACATCGGTCCACCCCCGGTGACACTTGGCCTACAAACGTAACTTTCTTAACCTTGGACACCTTGTCCTTGGTTAATTTCTTCTTACCATTAAATGGCTTTTCCTTGCCATTTATTGGCTTCTCCTTGCTATAGTCATATGCAACCCTAGCATAAGACTTTCCCTTAGCTTTGGAGGATTCTCCCTTACCATGATCATTTGCCACCCTAGCATATGAACTCTCATTGGCCTTGGAGGGACTAGATCGGTATCCCAAGCCCGATCTATCATTGTTGGGTCTTTGGCTACCCAACACCATCCTTAATTCCTTAGATCCAATAGTGAATCTCTTAAGGAATTTCTCTAAACCATCAAGCTTTGCCTTCAAAGCTTGATTCTCCCTTTCTAGGTTCCTAAACCTAGCGTCAACATGTCCACCTTGGACATTCCTAGACCTACCCTTTCTAGGCATGTGTCTCCCCTTCTTTGGATTAATGTCTTGGGCCTCCTTAGGTCTACCATTCCTAGATTTTTCATGAATTGGCCTCCTAGGGTTTTGAACTACATTAACCCTATTCCTATCAAGATATTTGAAACCAAAATTTTGCATGGGCATATAATGATTAACATTATTTTTCCTAGTATGCATGGAAGAATTTAAATTTGACTTCAAATTTAAATTAGGGTTTACCTTACCCTTTACCTTTGGAGCTCCCCCTTGACATGAGCCTCCATTCTTCCTCCACTTCTTTTCCCACATCCTTAAATGCCCCAACTTTTTGAGCTCTCTCTTCCTTGGGCATTTGGTGTGGTAGTGCCCTATTTCACCACAAGTGAAGCATCTAATGTGCTTCTTCTCGTTCTTCTTCTTGGCACCATCATTCCTACAACCCAAATTAGTATCTAAAATAATTTGAGTGGGCTTAGGAGTTACCTTCTTACCCATTGGACACCTACTCTTATAGTGTCCCTTCTCATTGCAACCGAAGCACACAATGTGGTCCTTTGACTTTGCTTCGGTGGAGGTGCTCACTAGGTTGACCTCCAAGACCTCTTCTTCATCCGTCTTGGATTCTTCTTCAATCATTGAGGATGTCTCCTCATCCACACTAGTGGATGACATTTCTTCATCCTTCTCCTCAAATGTGACCAAATTCACTTCCTCTTCTTCTTTTGATGTTGAATTGGTCTCCACATCCGATTGATCCTTCTCTATTTGAGCTTCTTCATCCGTTTCTTCGGATTTTTCTTTTTCTTCTTCTTCTTGTGTAGGCATGAGTTCTTCCCATTGAACCTTCTTTATCTTGCTCCATAAATCATGGGCGTTCTCATATTTACCTACACCACTTATCACATTAGGAGGCAATAAATCAATTAAAATTGCTATTACCTTTGAGTTTGCCTCCAATCGTGAGGTTTGCTCCTCCGTCCAATGTCGTGTTTGGAGCTTCTTTCCTTTCTTGTCCTTTGGGACTTTGAATGGCTCTTTGACCACCATCATTATGTCCCAATCCGTGTTGAAGAAGATCTCCATCTTCTTCATCCAATAGGTGATGTCCCCAAGGCTTCCTCCTTCAAATTTTGGAGGGACAATCAACCCGGCCATCTTATGCTTCCTTGGCGGTTAGTCCAACGGAGAGCGTCCTCGCTCTGATACCACTTGTTGGAGGATCGGTGGCCGGCTTGAAGGGGGTTGGATAGACGGCACCCCCAAATCGATTTCTTCCTACACTATTGTTAGCTTGCGCAGCGGAATATAAATAAAAACAAACAAGCTAAACTAAATACAAGACAAAGAAAGGAAATGCAAACCAAATCGCTAACACGTTCGATGTAACGTGGTTCGGAGATGATGCTCCTACTCCACGGCTGTCCGTAAGGTGGACGATCCCTCAATCTGTCGGTGGATTAGTCCCCGGAAACTCCGGCTAGCACAATCCTCCTTGTCGGTGGAGAAACCTCGCCACAACTCGATCAAGAACACTTGGATTGCTAGAGCACTAGATGACTACTAATTAGGCTTTAACCAAGTCTAATTTCGCCGCGCTGGCCATACCAAGCTCCTTCTTATAGAGCTTGGGAAATCATGATTTGCCCGTTACCGATCGTCCATGCACCACCGACCGGTGCCACCACTCCAACGGCTATCATCACCGATCGGTCCCATGACCACCGACCGATCCCACCATTTCGGCATGTAATGCTTCACCACCGATCGGTCCCAAGATCACCGACTGGTACAACCCTAAACTTAGGGTTTCCCATCCCGAGTACATTTCACTCGCACTCGGACCCTCACGACTCACTTGACTCTTCTTTGCAGCCTTGACCTCTTGCCTTCAAGCCTACTTCCTTTGGCTCTCGTCCCTCGGATGCATCCAAGCCCGCGGCTCGTCCCCAATGCCATCCTTCGCGTATGCCTCGAAGTCGCTTCCCTCGGCCCTTGTCCTTGCTGCCTTGTCCACGGTCCCTCGGATGCTCCATCCTTCACCGGACCCGAAGCCGTCAACCTGAGTCACATGTGTCACCTGCAGTCCTGCACAACTCAAGTACACATATCAAATAACGAGGGTAAACCTAACTTAAACCCTTTGCCCAAACACCAAAACACATGGTCCCACGAACCATTGGGATTGCTCCAACACCTTCTACTCAAGGACGCTATTATACTTAGTTATTTGGCACCAATACAAGTAAGTATAATAATAAAAAACAAATGCCTTTATATATATAGGAATATGATACAATGATTCCATACAACAATCATCATATGATTGGCTCTAGGACTCTAACTAACAATCTCCCACTAGCACTAGTGCCAATCAGTATAGGCTCTAAGGCCCAATGACCTAGTGTGACCATTATGCTTTCTCTGTGCCAAAACCTTGGTCAAGGAATCTGCGATGTTAGCCTCTGTGGGTACTCTGCAAATCTTCACATCTCCTCTATCAATGATCTCTTGAATGAGATGGAAGCGCCATAGTATGTGTTTGGTCCGCTGGTGTGAGCGAGGTTCCTTAGCCTGTGCAATTGCTCCATTGTTGTCACAATAGAGCTCTATCGGATCGGCTATGCTAGGAACCACCCCAAGCTCAGTAATGAACTTGCGGATCCAAACTGCCTCCTTTGTTGCTTCTGATGCAGTAATGTACTCGGCCTCTGTTGTAGAATCAGCAACTGTATCCTGCTTCGAGTTCTTCCAGCTCACAGCACCACCATTAAAGCAAAACATGAACCCAGACTGCAATCTATAATCATCCTGGTCAGTTTGGAAGCTGGCATCACTGTAACCCTTTACAGCTAGCTCATCATCGCCTCCATATATCAAGAAATATTCTTTAGTCCTTCTTAAGTACTTAAGAATATTCTTGACTGCTATCCACTGACTTTCACCTGTATCTGACTGGTATCTGCTCATCATGCTCAAAGTATACCATACATCAGGACGAGTACATAGCATGGCGTACATGATAGATCCTATGGCTGAGGCATAAGGGATCATATCCATGCGGTCTCTCTCCTCTCTAGAAGAGGGACTTTGAGTCTTCAAAAGACTCACACCATGTGACATCGGCAGAAATCCCTTCTTGGAGTTCTGCATGGCAAACCGTAGTAATACCTTGTCAATATATGTACTCTGACTTAGGCCAAGCAATCTCTTAGATCTATCTCTATAGATCTATATGCCTAGAATATGGGCTGCTTCACCTAAGTCCTTCATTGAGAAACAATTCCCTAGCCAAGTCTTTACAGACTGCAGTAAAGGGATGTCATTCCCAATGAGTAGTATGGCATCCACATACAATACAAGGAAGACAATTGTGTTCCCTACAACCTTCTTGTAGACACAGGATTCATCTTCATTCTTGATGAAACCAAACTGTTTAATTGCATCATCGAATCGAAGATTCCAGCTCCGAGAAGCTTGCTTTAGTCCATAAATGGACTTATGCAGCTTGTATACTCTGCCAGTATGCTGTGGATCTACAAAACTCTCAGGTTGTGTCATGTACACATCCTCGAGCAGGTTTCCATTCAGAAACACGGTTTTGACATCCATCTGCCAAATCTCATAATCGTGGTATGCTGCAATAGCAAGCATGATCCGAATGGAATTAAACATCGCTACTAGAGAAAAGGTTTCATCATAGTCAATACCATAAATTTATTTGAAACCTTTAGCTACCAGATGACCTATATATAAGTCCATCCATGTCAGTCTTTCTCTTAAAGACCCACTTACACCCAATGGGTTTGACCCCCTCAGGTGGATCAACCAAAGTCCATACTTGGTTGGTGTACATGGATTCCATTTCGGATCTCATGGCTTCTAGCCATTTCTCAGAATCTGGTCTCATCACAACTTCTTGATAGGAGGTAGGCTCATTCTCAACGAGCATAGCGTCATCATGGTCAGATAAGAGAAATGAGTATCTCTCAGACTGACGACGTACCCTATCAGACCTGCGAAGAGGTATGTCTACTTGAACTGGTTGTTGTTCCTCAACTCCTTGTGGAACAATCTCATCATCCACAACATTTTGTGGTTCCAATTCAACTTCCATCAAGGCTTCAGTGTTATGGTCCATATCCTGAACTTCTTCAAGATTGAACGTACTCCCACTAGTTTTTCTAGAAACAAAGTCCCTTTCTAGAAAAACCCCAGTCTTAGCCACAACTATTTTGTGTTGACTGGGAATGTAGAAGTAATATCCCTTCGTTTCCTTGGGATATCTTATAAAATAACACTTATCGTATTTGGGTCCCAGTTTGTCTGAGACTTGACGTCGAACGTAAGTCTCACAACCCCAAATCCTCATAAAATACACCTGGTCATCTCTCCCAGTCCATATCCTATATGGTGTCTTTATCATAGCCTTGGATGGAACATGATTGAGTATGAAGGCTGTGTCTAGAGCATAGCCCCAAAGTGACATAGGAAGATCGGTATGACTTATCATAGACCGTACCATATCTAATAGGGTACGATTCCTCCTTTCAGATACACCATTCCACTGTGGTGTTCCAGGAGGAGTGAGTTGGGATAGAATCCCACACTCAGCTAGATAGTCACGAAACTCATGGCTAAGGTATTCACCACCTCGATCTGATCGAAGTATCTTAATACTCTTGCCAAGCTGGTTTTGTACTTCATTCTTGAATTCTTTGAACTTTTTAAAGGATTCTGACTTATGTGTCATCAAATACACATAAGCATATCTACTGAAGTCATCAGTAAAGGTAATGAAATACCTACAACCACCTCTAGCAGCAACATTGAAAGGGTCACATACATCACTATGTATAAGTCCTAACAAGTTAGTCACTCTTTCGCTGTGTCCACTAAAGGGAGTCTTGGTCATCTTGCCTAGTAGGCATGACTCGCATGTCTCATATGATTCAAAATCAAATGAGTCCAGCAAACCATCTTTATGGAGCTGGGATAAGCGTTTGTCATTTATATGACCTAAGCGACAGTGCCAGAGATAGGTTTGACTCATTTCATTTGATTTGAACCTCTTGGTATTTATGTTATAACTGAACAACATTTGTTCTTTATTATAAATGAAAAACCTTTCTTGTTCAAACAAGAAACTGAAATTATGTTCTAAGTAAGAGCAGGCACATAACAACATTCATCTAGGTCTAGTACAAGCCCAGAGGGCAGAGATAGATAGTAAATCCCTACAGCAATAGCAGCAACCCGTGCTCCATTGCCTACTCGTAGGTCCACCTCGACCTTCGTCAATGCCCTGCTATTTCTCAACGCCTGCACATTAGTACAAATGTGAGAAGCACATCCGGTATCTAATACCCATGATGAAGAAATAGAGAGATTAACTTTTATAACATATATACCTGAAGTAGAAATCTCACTTCTCTTCTTCTTAAGATCTTCTAGGTAGACTTTGCAATTCCTCTTCCAGTGCCCGGTCTAACCGCAGTGGAAGCAGGTAGCATCCGTGGCGACCCCTCCTTTGGGTTTCAGTGCCTTGCCTTTGCCCTTGGCTTGGGACTTTCCCTTACCTTTAGGCTTGCCCTTACCTTTGCCCTTTTGCACCATCAAAATGGAGTTAGGGTTTACCTTCTTAAGGTTGAGCTCAGCAGTTCTTAACATGCTTAGCAGCTCAGGCAGTGGCTTGTCAATTTCGTTCATGTTGTAGTTCATGACGAATTGACTGTAGCTCTCCGGCAAGGATTGCAAGATCAAGTCAGTGGCCAGCTCTTGGCCAAGGGGGAATCCCAACCTCTGTAGGTTTTCTATGTACTCAATCATCTTGAGTACATATGGACCTATGGGAGTCCCGTCTTACATCTTGCACTGAAACAGTGCTTTAGAGATCTCGAATCTCTCGTGCCTAGCTTGTCCCTGATATAGTTGACAAAGATGTTCAACCATATCATAAGCACCCATCAACTCGTGTTGCTTCTGAAGCTTAGAGTTCATGGTCGCGAGCATGAGATAGGACACATCTAATGCGTCATCTTGATCCTTCTTATAAGCATCACGGTCAGCTCGCATGACAGTGGCAGGAGGTGCCTCGGGAATGAGTGTCTCCAGGACGTACAGTTTCCTTTCCTGAGTGAGAACAATTCTTAGGTTCCTATACCAGTCCAGGAAGTTAGCTCCATTGAGCTTGTCCTTATCAAGGACAGAATGAAGGGAGAAGGTGTTCGTGTTTGACGACATGGCAATCTACAACAGAAAATGCAGAAAATAAATATCATATTCCACTAATCATTTAATTAGGCTTTTAATTAAACGATGCTCCCACTGAATTATAGAACTTTTGTAGAATCGAATCATGGATGTGGTCAAACCACATTCACTAGATTCTAACCAACTAGCTATAATTCTTGTGGGACAAGATCCATATCATACTACGCCTTGAGTTAGCTTTGGCTAAATCACCCAAGACTTAGTATGATTGGTAGGTAACTAATTACCAATTACATCTCTATGCAACTCTTGTTTATAAGATCAAGATCCGCATGTATATTAAAACTTGAGTTAGCTTTGGCTAAATCGCCCAAGAGTTAATATAAATGTGATTTTGACCTATCTACCAACCATTGGAAAATGTCTATAGTTAAACCCGATCCAATTGAGTTTAACTAGTTTTACTCAATCTGATTGAGTTTGTACTCACCCAGGCGTTCATAGGCGGGACCAAGATTGTCCCTCCGTACCCTACCAAGATAATATGCGTTGCTCTGCTTTGGAAGATTCAACAACAACATGTGATCGAGGTAGTGATGGGTATCACGGCATGGTAGGCATTTTGAGTTGGCGCCATTAAGATCTAATCTAATCGTTGATGTGTATCATATACGCGATTTAGATCTAATCTAATCGTGGTGCATCATATACGCAATTTAGATCTAATCTAATCGTTAAGGCACTAATTAATTACTCTACTCTAGCATGCATCACATACACACACACAAGCAATCAATTAAATTGTGATTAGTCATGACCCTACTACGATCTTCTCAAGCCAATGAGAAGATCGGATGGTCAACCTAGGGTCAACAACTTCTCTAAGCTCCTCCCTTTGACCGCCATGTGTTGCTCGCACCCTTCTCATAACTCCTCCTCGAGTGAACCTTCCACTGCTCTAATTTTGTACATTACAAATTTGAAACTCGAGTTACATTCGAGTGTAAACTATTTTACAACAGGAAATAAAATAGAAAGGCACGACGCGCAGGTCGCGTATCACATATACAACACGCACAATCACACAAAAATGACGCGCAGGCTATATTATGAATTACAACACATATAACCAATCCAATTGGGGTTTTTTGGGTCATGACCATCACAAATCATACATAATTCTAAATTATGTATTTTATATAAATTTCTGTGATTTTACTACTATTTTTACAATTTTATGAGTAATAATTTCCCGGCGATCCTGTTTAGCGATTTTCGAGCGTGATCGCGGGACAATGCCCCTTGTGGGGTTAGGAGCAACACCCCTTCTCATAAAATGAGTCTCACGAGTGTCCCATGACGATCTTACAGCGCCCTAAGCCACTGTCCCAAAATATTTTGGGCGAGAACTTGCCATTTCAGAAAATTTTTCTCGATAGTCAAAGCCTACAAGTGTCCTAGCACTCGTTGCTTCGCTTCTACGAGAAAAATACTCATAAAAACCATAAAAATTATAAAATCACAGAAACTTACATATCTGATATTTTTTCATAAAAATACAAATGAAACATGTACACGCTTCGCACGTGGCTCTGATACCACTGTTGGGACTTTCGAGCCGTAAAAACCGTTTTTTGCGTTGCGGAACCCCGAAATCCCATGCCACTGGATTCATGCGAAGATAAAATTTTCATGTACATGTTTTCTAACCTAGATCTACACTAGATCTACATGTTAAAGAGTTTATACCTTTGATATGAAGCCCTTCGCTTATCCGGCTCGTCCAAGGTTCGTCGGATCTCAAGGGTGTCAAGTGAACACCCCTCTATGTGTATCCACACGAACAAAAGGTGGAGAAGAAATCTTAGAGTGTGCTAGCACCCTTGAAGGTTTCGACCAAGGTGGAGGAGAGGGAGAGAAGAAGAAACAAGGAGGAAGAAGATGAAGCCTTGAATGAGTTCTCACAATTGTAACTCATGGAATAATGTGGCTGGCCACTTTAGAGATTTTTAAACCTCCATGGGATACCAAGAGTCACAACTCTTGATCTCCCTCATGAGGTGGCACACACATAAGCCAATCTTGATGATGTGGAACATCATCATTGGCCCACCTTATGCCAACTCACAAATGAGGTGGCAAATGGTCAAGTCAAGGTCAAGTCAAACTTAACCTTTCATCTTCCCTCTCAAGTCAAGTCAAACTTGACCTCTTCTCTCCCATGGTTGATCAAATCTAACCATTTGATTCAAGTCAATTTTAATTTAATGAATCTCTATCCATTAAATTAAATTGATTCAATGAGTCATAATCTAAATTAGACCCATTAGACACATGAATCAAATTGAGTCCAACTCAATTAGTCTAATTTGGATTACTCTTAATCCAATTTGGTTCATCATATGAACCTAATCCTCTTGGTTCATCAAATGAACCTAATCTCCATCTAATTGCCCTTTGTGTGTGACCCTATAGGTTCTTGTAACGTTGGCAATGCTCCTAAACCCATTTAGAAGCATAAGTAATGAGCGGTATCTAGCAACACATCATTACTACCCAAGTTACAAGAATGTTGAGATCCAACATCACCTTGTGACTACTAATTGTGACTCTTCATAATATATGATAATGTCCTTATATCCTTGACATCTAGATTGATTAATGTGAGACATAGACCGTGTCATCTTCTAATCAATCTAAATCTTGAACTCCAAGTAGACTCACTATAATCAAATGAGCTCAATATCTCAAATTGACTCATTTGGGTATGGTCATGCACTTAGTGGTCTCACTCTATCAAGAATAATGATATTACTCCCGTTATATAGGAGGGATAGATCCCATCTACATCACTCACATCCCTCCGCATAATTTGTTACATACCCAGTAATCGCCTTTATGGTCCACCCAGTTACCGGTGATATTTGACGAAGCCAAAGTATGCAACTCCTTATGTAGGGAACCATGGTGGCTTCAGGTCCAAGGACTAATAGTCATACTAATAGACACATGAGAAAGTATATGACACTCATATAACGATCCATGATACTTTCTCAAGGCGGATCATTCAATATACATTCTCCAATGCATACCCATGTGTCAACTTGATATCTCTATATCCATGACTTGTGAGATCAAGTCATCGAGTTGACCTACATGCTAGTCTCGTCGCATTAACATTGTCCCTGAATGTAAATACTTGACTAGGAATGATTAAGAGTAGTGTTCTCTATATTATCTCACTATCGATTCAACCAATCGATTGATATAGATAAGAACCTTCTACTCAAGGACGCTATTATACTTAGTTATTTGACACCAATACAAGTAAATATAATAACCAAAAATAAATGTCTTTATATATATAGGAATATAATACAATGAGTCCATACAACAATCATCATATGATTGACTCTAGGGCTCTAACTAACACTTTCAACCCACTGGCCATCATACAAAAAGAAAACAAACTTACTGGTCCTAACTATATAGATTGGAAAAGAAACCTGGACATTGTTCTAACTACTGAGGGCTATAAGTTTGTACTGATTGAGGTTTGTCCTAATGCGCCTAATGGTGAATCTACCCAAGAGGAGATTGAGTATCATAGGAAATGGGTAAAAGTAGATGAGATGGCGCGGTGTTACATTTTGACTTCAATGTCAAATGTATTGCAACATCAACATCAGGATTTACCAACAGTTTATGATATAATGAACAATATCAAGGATCTCTTTGGTCACCAGGATCGGGCCTCTAGGCAAGAAGCTATGAGGAAATTAATGACAGCCACCATGACAGAGGGTACTCCCGTGAGGGATCATATCCTAAAGATGATGGCTTATCTGAACGAAATATAAATCATTGGAGGAGAAATTGATGGGGAAACCCAGATCGATATGATTCTCCAAACGCTACCCAAAAGTTTTGAGCAATTTCGCCTGAACTATAATATGAATAAAAGGATGTATTCATTGGCGAAACTACTAACAGAACTTCAGGCAGCAGAAGAGCTATTTCGTCATAATTCTCAAATTCACTATATTGAAAATGGTTCTACTTCTAAGTCGAAAGGCAAGAAGAAGAAGAAATAGGCTGTCTCAGTAAAGAGGGTGAATAAACCTCAAAGTACAGGACCAAAAGCTGGAATGAAGAAGCCGAAGGACAAATGCTTCATCTGCAAGTAGTCAGGACATTAGAAGGCAGATTGTCCTCATAGGAAAGAGAACAATAAAGGTATATCTCATGCTCTAGTAGTTGAAACATGTTTAGTGGTGTTATCTACCAGCACTTGGTGTGTAGATATGGGAGTCACTGATCATGTCTGCAACTCTTTGCAGGGGTTCCAGGAAACCCGACGACTATTTGAAGGAGAGATAACCGTCTACATGGGCAATGCTACTAAGGTGGCGGTTGTTGTAGTGGGAGACGTCTACTTATCTTTTGATAGGAATAGAAGTTTGGTTTTAAGAAATAGTATTTATGTACCCAGTTTTAGAAAGAATTTAATTTCAGTTTCTAAACTGTATTTGGATGGATATTCTGTTTCTTTCAATAACAATATGGTTATAAAGAGAAATAGGGTTATTATCTGTTTTGGTGCATTGGTTGACAATTTATATACTTTAAATCCAATTTCTTCCACAAATCAACAAATGGAAATTAATAACACATCTTCTAATAAGAAAAAGGAACCTTCAGAGATGAACCAAACATATCTTTGGCATCTAAAGCTTGGTCATATTAACTTAAGTAGGATTCAAAAACTCATAGCTAATGGACTCTTAGGTTCATTGGAGTTGGAAAATTTTCCAACCTGTGAATCTTGCTTGGAAGGTAAGATGACCAAGAGACCTTTTAAGGCCAATGGGTATAGAGCCAAAGATGCGTTAGAACTGGTTCATTCTGATTTGTGTGGTCCTATGTCTATCCAGGCAAGAGGTGATTATGAATACTTTGTCTCCTTTATAGACGATTATTCAAGATACAGATACATTTACTTGATGCGTCGCAAGTCTGAATGCTTTGATAAGTTCAAAGAATATAGGGTTGATGTGGAGAAACATCTTGGTAAAAGTATCAAGACACTATGGTCTGACCGTGGTGGCGAATACCTCTTTGGAGAGTTTAGGAATTACTTATCAGAAGCTAGGATTCAATCCCAAATGTCTACACCTGGTACACCCCAACAGAATGGTGTGGCAGAACGAAGGAATAGGACTCTTATGAATGGTTAGATCGATGATGAGTTATTCAGAATTACCAAATTCATTTTGGGGATATGCTCTGGAAACAGCAGTGTACATTCTGAATATGGTACCTTCTAAAATAGTTCCTTCTATTCCCATGGAATTGTGGAATGAGCGTAAGCCTAGTCTAAATCATATCCGGATATGGGGTAGTCCAGCACATATGCTGAAGGGAGATACTGACAAGTTGGAATCACGTACAGAAGTTTGTCTGTTTGTGGGATATCCTAAGGGAACAAAAGGTGGTTTGTTTTATAATGCTAAAAATCAAAAGATCATTGTTAGCACCAATGCTCGATTTTTAGAAGAAGATTATATAATGAACCATAAGCTCATGAGTGAAATTGTTCTAAAAGAAATAAGAGAGGACACGTCTACTTTACTACCAACAGTACAAGATGAAGTACCACAAGAAACTGCAACACGTGTCACACATGATATACAACCACAAATAGTGCCTCGTCGTAATGGGAGGGTTGTGAGATAATCTGAGAGATTCATGTTTTTAGGAGAGTCTTCGGACTTGATCCTGGGTAAACATGAACCTGATCCCCGGACATATGACGAAGCACTCCAAGATAAAGATGCATCATCTTAGCAAAAAACGATGAATTCCGAAATAGAATTTATGTATTCTAATAAAGTCTGGGAGCTTGTAGAACCACCAGATGGTGTAAAAGCCGTTGGATGCAAGTGGATCTACAAAAGGAAAAGAGGGATAGACGTGAAGGTAGAAACCTTTAAAGCAAGGCTTGTTGTGAAAGGGTTCACTCAGAAAAAGGGAATCGATTATGAGGAGACCTTTTCACCGGTAGCTATGCTTAAGTTTATTCAGATACTCTTATCCATTGTTGCTCATATGGATTATGAGATTTGGCAAATGGATGTCAAGACAGCTTTCCTTAACGAAAGTCTTAAAGAAAATATCCATATGAAGCAACCAGAAGGGTTTATTGAAAAAGACAAAGAGCATCTAGTGTGCAAGCTCAATCGGTCCATTTATGGACTGAAGCAAGCTTCAAGATCTTAGAACATCTAGTTTAATGAAGTAATCCAGTCATATGGATTTATTCAGTGTCCGGATGAGTCTTGTGTATACAAGAAGTGTAACGGAAACGTGGTGGTATTTCTTGCACTATACGTAGATGATATTTTGTTAATTAGCAACAATGTCAAAGTGTTATCGGACGTAAGGATATGGTTGTCCAAACAATTCGATATGAAGGACTTAGGAGAATGTGCACATATTCTTGGGATCAAAGTCATAAGGGATCGCAAGAAAAGGATGTTGTGCCTATCTCAAGCTTCATATATAGATACAATCCTTGCTCATTTTAGCATGTAGAACTCCAAGAAAGGTTTCTTACCTTTTAGGCATGGAGTAGCTTTATCTAAAGAGATGTCTCCGAAGACATCAAAGGAGATAGAGGACATGAAGGTAGTTCCTTGTGCTTCAGCTGTGGGAAGCCTAATGTATGCAATGTAGTGTACGAGACCGGATATCTGCTTTGTCATAGGCATGGTTAGCAGATATCAAAGAAACCCTGGATAAGGACATTGGATTGCTGTAAAGCATATATTGAAGTACCTGAGAAGGACTAGATGTTGGATCGAGAAGCGCTAGAGGGGGGGGGGGGGTGAATAGCGCTCGCGGCTTTCACTTTTCGAATTCGTAAATCGTACGAAAAACTAACAGAGTAATAAGCAGTGGAAAATTAGAACAAGCACACAGACATGAAGGAATTTACTTCGTTTGGAGCCTGTGACGACTCCTATTCGAAGGCCCGCGATCCTTGATCACTTTCCGTGGGCAACAACTATAAGCTCGAATAGAGTACAAATATTACAATTAAGTACAATTGAAAAAGACAGTTATACCGACAACAGTATAGTAATCTGAAGATTCGGAGCTCCGGGTCATCGGTGTCAAGTCGCAGCACTTTCGGGTCATCTTGTTAGCAGCTAGTTGCAAAGGGATCGCTTGGAATTGGTTGATTGAAGGTGCTGCTCAAAACCCCCTTTTAAACAGTGCTCAAGGCGCCCTAAAGCCCATCCAAGGCGCCTTAAGCTAGCCGAGTCGCCCACGTGGTTCAAGCTTGAACTGGTTGTGACTTATCTCTTTAAGGCGCCTTCTGTGCTCTCCAAGGCGCCTTCATCCACCAGTCCAAGGCGCCTTGAGCTTCCTCCAAGGCGCCTTCAAGCTTGCTTCGTAGCCAGCTCCAGCTTTGCACCCGAGGCGCCTCCAAGCCCCATGGAGGCGTCTCAGACACTGTTCATCCGAGGTGTACTTGTGTTTTTGGTACCTGCAAACATGTTAGTCCCAAAATACCTGCAACACAAAGTTAGTACACAATAATAGTATGAATATGAAAGTTTGACTGTCTCTGGACTGTCCGGGTCTGAGTTCGGATTTCCGACTGAAAACCCTAGGTCGACCCGATGCCTACTGTTCCCTCTACGGGGAACGCGTCCTCACCTACTCTACTCAGGAGATTTACCTGTTGCCAGTGCGATCCTCCAGATTGACTGGACTTTTGCTCGGCGCTCGATGCTTCCGGACTTTCTGCTGGACTTCCGCTTCCCGACTGGTCCAGTCTTTCACCTGGTTCGCGACACCAGGACTTTCCACCTAGGGTTACCCCCCTAGGACTTTTGCCTGAAGAACTTGACCCACCAAGACTTTCAACATAGGGTTACCGCCCCCTATGACCTAGAGTTACCACCCCCTAGGGTTTTCACCTTGCCTAACCACAGTTAGGGTTTTTGCCTAAGTACGCTTAGGACTTTCCTGCAATCTCATTCAAACTGTTAGATCGCCACACACCTTAACTTTGAATCCTTTGCCATTATCAAAACTCAGGTTCGATCGTCGGATGCTTCCCGCACCAACAATCTCCCCCTTTTTTATTATGACAACTAAAATTCAAAGTTAAGTAAAACAAATGCATAAATATTTTTAAAAGGCTTAAGTGAGCAAGCTTAAGTATATAAATTTCAAATACAAGCATAACTTAAGCTAACACTTAAACTTTGTGAAGCTCCACCTTAATACAGGATTTTCTTTTTGAATCAGACTTTTAAATTTCCCTACTCTCCCCCTTTGCCATTTATCAAAAAATAAGCTAGTTGACAGCAGGTTTTAAGTTTTTAGAAAATAGATTAGGCTTTGAAAGAAGGTAAAACTGCTTGTGTAACACTTAGCTTATAATAAAATTTTACTGAAAGAAAATTGTTATCTAAGGGAGAAAGAGGACTTAAAAGGAATATTTTTCACCTAAGTTTAAAAGGCTAATATATGGTTGACTTTGAAGTGATTTTAGCCACTTTTGAAACCTAGTTGTTTTTAGAGAAAATTTTGAAAAACTTAGCTAGATTTTAAAGAATTTTTGGAGCTAAATTATTTTAAAAAAAGTTGAAGTCTCTTTTTACTTAGTAAAAATCTTTTGAAAGCAATGAGATAAATTTTGCAAGTAAAGAAATATGCTTTTTAATACTTTTAGCTAAGTATAGAATGAATCTAATAGGTAACTTAGAAAAGTATTTTAATAAAAATTTATAAAGGTGGCTAAGTTTGAGAAAGTTTGAAAGTTGCTATATGAATCATTTAGCTAAGCCTTTTGAAAACATTGAATTTTGAAAATGTAGTTTCAGTTTAAAAAGGTACTTAGCTTAATTAAAAAAAAACTTAATTTTTTAAAAAATAGGAGTAAGAATTTATTAAATTTTAGGACGAAGAGGGAGTAACTAAATATTTAATTTAGGTTATTTAATCAAATTTAGTTGGTCCTTAAGTCCAAGCATGAGTCAAGTTAAATAGTTGTTAACTTATCCAAATTGTTTTGATCAGGTATTAGAGCCCTAAAGTACAAGTATGCTCAATCTCCATTTCCTTCACCAACTGTCTAACCTTTAGCTACTTGCTGATTACCTAGAGGGCAGCAGCTTTCACTTGGTTAGTCAAGTTAAGTCTTTTAGTCCAATTAGTTTTGACTAAGGCTAGATGACTTAAACTGATTTCTGTTAATAAAGTATTTAACGCCCAGACTCATAATGATGCATAGATATAAGCATACTGGAGTCCAAGCTGTACCCTATGCATCTCACGCCGTTCTATGTATTTCAAACACAAGCAAGGTATACCTAGGCGTTTGTGAGATGCTCTGGCTTAAATCTAGGGGAACATGATTTCTAGGGTAGAGCCTAGGCTAAATCCATATTTCAAAAATTCTAAGAGAAATGGGATTTTAAAATCATTATTTTTCCTAGAATTTTTTAAAAGAATAGGATAATTAAGTAAGAGAATGAGTTTGAAAAGCAACATCTATTCTACCCAGCACATTCCTATTTGTCTTCTAAGTGCACTGAACTTTGTTGGAGTGTATACTAAAAGCCTAGCTTTTGGTATAAATATTTATAAAAATCACATTGATCAAATGTCTACATTTATGATAAATGTAGTTGTTCAATTAATTTATATTGTAGATAACATAGTGTGTTGTGTCACACACAGAAGATCATGTTATCAGTTCTTTATAAATTCACTACAACAAAAACATTAAAAGACAATGGTTAAAAACTGTTGTCGTAAGCCTTTAAAACCATTGTAATTGGCAGTGTTGTTAAAAGTGGGGGGCTACGACAACGGTTTTAAACCATTGTCTTTGACTGAAAAGACAACAGTTTTGCAACGGTTTAAAACCGTTGTCTTTGAATGAAAAGACAACGGTTTAAAACCGTTGTTGTTTAGAGTATTTTTTTTAATAGCATTGCCCGTTACAATCATTTTTGGGGCTACGACAACGGTTTTTAACCGTTGTCTTTGAGGGTGATAGGCAATAATAACTATTTTAAACCGTTGTCTTTTAAATTATTATCTTTTAATACAAATATATTATATTTCAATATAAATATATAATAAAGAATCATAATCACAAAAGAAAGAATATTTCTCACATCAATATCATTCAAAATGTTACTTATACAAGAATTACAATCACAAAAGAAGAAACATGTCTCATGTTTAAATAAAATTTATCTCAATACAAATAAACAAATAAGTTCCATTTATAACTAATGAACAATAGCCAACTAATGAACAAGTCCCATCACAATCTTCAACTTGTAGGATTTCATTGAACTCTTTTTTCTCACTTGCTAATTCTTTTTCAATCAGTATATAAGAATTGGCAGCCACTGTTATAGCCTTGCATATAGCAAAATGAATAAAGCTCGATGGAGTGAATAGCTTCATGTAGCTGAAACAAAAAAATTGGGACAAGCATAGCTTAATGAAGATGATGTAAGCATTGGCAACAAGTTAATTCCAATAAACTGACCAGTCCTGCCCCAACATGATCACGAATGAAAGCTGCATCGCTGTATCGCTCTTCCTCTATAGCTCTCTATACTTGAGTTCGACTCATTTTAATGTGTTGGCAAAATCTATGACGTTATGTTTAAGTTGGACAAAACTTCTATATCCTCAAGCTTTAATCTATACAACAAACTTTAATGAGAAAAGTAAATGACCAAATTAAAGATAAAAATATGTTATAACTACATGCGCAAAAGGAAAAAAATAACATATTCTGATGCATAAAGCAGCTGGTCAACAAAATATGCACTTGTCTAAGAGTTTTCATACCTGATACAGAGCATGACTTAACTCTTACCTAGCTGTGTGTAATTGATTCTCAAGTGCAAAATTAGATAGCATCAGAGCATCTTATTCCTATTTCAGCAGAAGAAAAACAACATTAAATTCCTTAAGGATTAATACATTGGCTGTAAAGTATAAAGAAGGATTATTCTAGAAAATTAGGATAAGGACAAGCGTGTTCTGATTACCGCATACTCCCATCTCCTGTGTTCTAATTACCTCTTCTAACAGAACACCTGTGACAAAAGTCTTCCATGAGTTACAAGAAGACAATTCAGGTCAAACTTCAAATGATTAGATATTCTATTATTGAGGTGGATATATGCTTGCTCTCTGTTTGCTTTAATGGGGATCCAACCAATGCCCCTCATTATCCTAAAAACCTGCAAAAGCACCATGGTTCTGCATATATTAGTTGATACTTTGCTAGAATTTGAGATTAGATAAAAACTGGGAAATCATCTCACTGAAGCTTGAACATTAGAACACACGCTACCTGGCATGTAGAAAGTGATTAAAACATGATTGATAAATAAGGACCATTTTGATTGCACAGAATAGAACAATAACAAATTCGATGAACTTGAGCTCACAAAGTTACAACATTTGTAGTCACAAAATGACAAAGTTCTTCCGAATCAAGATTTGTAGAAAAAATATCACTATTTGATTATCCTTCCAGCCAATACAATTGCTCACACAATTAGATTTTCCCTAAGCCTTTGGATTAGCATAAAGCAGCACATTGAATCGAACCTACCACACGATGTCCGTGATTTAAAGCCCGAGATAAGCTCAAAACTCAATGGAAACAAATCGTATACAAGGAATGAGGAGGTGACCTGGGCGACGTAGGGGAAAGAGATAGACCGAGGGTTGCGGCCGGCGGCGAGGGAGGAGGTCGCGAATCCAACAAATAAACTGTCTCCTTATATGGATCAATGACTGTGAGAATCCAATGATAACTATACACAAATCACATAATTATTGCATGCATATTTCTCAAAACAATAAATTAAAACTGATATTATAAGTCTTACTTACCCAACATTATGTGACACCAAAACTAGTTGATTTCTTGATGCTTGACTCAACTTATCTGCCAAGACATTCATTGAGATAAATTGAGCACAACTTAAAACATTCATTGAATTTCACTATAGGCAACAAAGCCCATGAATAATATTGTCACTTCATAAATCAAGTTTCAAGAAAATTCCAGATAGAAGAGACCATTTTAGGAATATATTCTACCATTTTCTGTGTTTCTTGAGATAAATGGCTAACACAGGTAACACCCAAGGAAAGAGCAGATAAATCAGAAAGACCATAATATCTTAGCTAAAAAAACCACCACATGTTGGATTAACATCACTATTAGCAGCCTCCCTTAAAAAAGATAATGCAATAATATTAAAAATTGTCTCAAGACAAGCATAAAAAAATGACAAGAGGCTTACAAATTAGAAAAGAGTTTGCAGCAACAATGTTCACAGATTTGAAAACATTTCCATTTTAAAGACATACTAGAATAGTTCAAAGCAGCTGCCAATATTATACAGTCAACCATACCAAGGAAATTCACGAAAAGCTAACTAGTTGTAGATTCTAAATTATATTCAAATGCTTAAGTATAACTATTAAGAAGTATTAGTATTAATAGAATTATGGTGTAACAAGTTCAGTCCTGCATTGATATTTTAGTTTAGGATTGTATCCAACATTCTATACATATCCATGTTAATATTTCAGTTTAGGATTATTGTGACATTTTTTGTACTCAGTGTGAGATACTTTCAAGTGCTTCATCAATTTTGCTCAATTTTCAATGTAATTTGAGGGTTTGTTTTGTTATTGCATCAGTTAAGAATAAATAAGTTTATATATATAACCACAAAAGAATGTTGCTTAAAGTTGCAATTTCGGATTTCATTGCTGCAGATAACGCAATGGCCAAAAACTATAATACTTGATTGAAATTTTAGTCAAAAACTATATATACCTGAGATGACTTTAAATAAAAGATATATTTAGAGAACATAAAACAAAACAGTTGTTTCAAATATGTCAAATAAAGCAAACAAATACCAAGGGAAAACGAATTATGTGGCAGAAGCTTACATTTGCTCTAATTTTCCATTGTTTACAAAATATCCATTATGTTTTGTTGACATTTTGTTTACTTGAAAGTATTCATCCTGCAAAAAACAGCATATTCAATATAATCTTTCAATGTTAAACCATCAAAAAGAAGAAAACAGAATTAAAGACATCATTAATCAAATGCAAGATGGAAGACAATCTTTGATGCACCTTCTGATCCAGAACTTAAAAGGAACAAGCAATGCATACAAAGACAACTTGGCTGCCAGACGGTAGGTAGGTGCTAGCTCAATTTCTACTCAGGATATATGCTGCCAATCAGGGCCTCCTAATAAATGGAAAGACAAACATGACTATAATTTTTTCTGGATCAGTGTTCATACTATTAGTTCAAGCGAACAAACAGAAAGCACAGATGGATATACTTGAGCACAGAGAAGCTGTTAGTCATCCAAGAGGGTCTTCAACATTTATGAAGTGAAACTACAAACCATGTAACAACCATATATTTGTTAAGTCAGCATAATATTTGTGTTCGGTAGGTATTTGGACAAAAACTAACAAAATAACAATATGATTTGATGATGATGATTGCTTCTCAGTTCTCTTATCTATTGATCTTTTTTACATTATTTCTAAAAAGGTGCCCAATTTCCATTAGGGTTCTTGAATCATTAGCTTAGGATTGACAATAAATAAATAAACACTGCTTAAAGCTAATCTTTTTATGTTGTACTCACCTCCCAACTCATGATTCTTCCCTTTCTCTTGCAGCTCATAGACCAGATCCACAATTCTTTTTTGCTCAGTAGTGCTTAATACTCCAGTATGCAGCTCGAGGACATTGAGGATATTAACGATCTTGTCATTGACCCTCTCCAGGCATATGAAATCCTTCTTCCTGACAACATTCCTAAAGTGTATTTCTTCCCTCTGCTCCCTTGACAATCCCGTCTCCTTCTTCGCAATCTCCCTTTTAACTCTTGATGCTCCCTCAATCGAAGTTCTCCCTGACTCCTCCGTCTTTCCCTCCTGCGCCGCAGCCTCCTTGAGCCTGTCTTCTTGAGCCATGTCGGCCCAAGACATCCGGATTTGAGGGGACTCCGGTGAAGACGTCAGATCCGAGTCCTACCCAGTTGGTTGGGCATCGGGAAAGGGGGCAGCAAAGCTAGTAGAGGCATAAGACGCCTGATCCTCCGTGGAAGTGGACCCAGAGGCATCCGCGTCGGCTTCGGCGACAAACCCTAAGAAGAGCACCACCCCAACGAACTAAGTAATCTAGCATTCTTCCAAAGGGAAAGGGATCAACAAATCAAGAACCGAGAAAGGAAAGGAGATACTTGGGCGAAGGGAGTCGATGCGGCTTCAAACAGTGGCGGAGCAGCCGTCACAGAGGGATCGGGTGAGGAAGGGAAGGCAATTGGTGAGGAACTCGGCTGCGATCTCCAAGTCTTTGGATCGAACTGTTGGAGGAATAAATCGTCGTCCTCCATGTGCAGCTGTCTTCTTCGTTCAACAAGATAAACAGGTTATGAATCGACAGAGGAGTGTCATCTTTGGTGAAGAAGTAGCAGTGGAAGGTCAAAGGGCCTCATCGAGCTCAGAAACCAGCTCACTAGGGAGAGAGGAGAGCACACAGAAGTGGATGGCGTGAAGAGATCGAGAATGCGAAGGGGAAAATAAGGCGCCGAAAAAATTTGCGGAGAGAGGGAAAGTAAAATTGTGAGAGGGAAAATGACGGAACAAATAAAGTCAAAGACAACGGTTTTATCAAAACTGTTGTCGTAGCCCCTAAAAAAGCGCTTAAAGACAACGGTTTTAGATAACCGTTGTAAAATGTGTTGTTGATTTAATAAAAAATTGCTCAACGACAACGGTTTTCACAAAACTGTTGTCTTTTGTATTTTATGGGAGCTCAAAGACAACGGTTTTAGATAAAACCGTTGTCTTTTATCAAATTTACAACAGTTTCATCTAAAACCGTTGTCTTTGTGGTGTTGTTGTTTAACATTTTTGTTGTAGTGATTATAAACAGTTTCTCATGACTAAGATGGAAAGGAACAAACCATTGGAATAGTCGTAGTATAATTAGGTATTAGTTTATCTTAACTAATAAATTACACTAGTACACTCTAAGTGTATTGAGTAGGACCATTTTAGGTAAGTTCTTTTTATACTGACTTGATAAAAGAACTAGACCTTAGTTATTATGAAAGTGTGTGCTCTTAATCCTAATATAATAACAAGCACATATATTTGATATTTATTTCTTTAATTTATCAATGGGTGAGATTTAGTTCGATAAATCAATAAGCCTGATAAGTTGGGAAATGATATCACTTATAGTGTGTGTTGTTGATTATAGAAGGAAACTGTGTCCTAGTGATCTAGGTTAATAATGTCTCCAAGAGGAGCTCATAAGGATTGTCATGTTAAACCCTGCAGGTGGACTTAATCCGACATGACGATAAGGTTGAGTGGTACTACTATTGGACTAAGATATTAATTAAGTGAGTTGTCAGTAACTCATTTAATTAGTGGACATTCGACATCTTAAACACAGGGAGACTAACACACTCATAATAAAAAGGAGCCCAAAATGTAATTTGGGATTGGTGCAGTAGTTCAATAATAATTCTTTAGTGGTATGAATTATTATTGATGAAGTTAAGTTGTGTGTTCGGGGCGAACACGGGAAGCTTAATTTCATCGGGAGACCAAAACCAATTCCTCCTCTCGGTCCCTATTGTAGCCTCTTGTATATAGAGATTTATACCCATCACATACCCACCTTCTTATCCATCCTAATGGGGCCGGCCAAGCTAGCTTGGAACCCAAGCTAGGGTCGGCCAAGACCAAGTGGATGAGCCAAGTTGGTGGCCGGCCAAAGCTTGGGTCCCAAGCTTAGGTGGTCGGCCACTAGAAAATTAAAAGGAATTTTTTATTAAAATTATTTCTTATGTGGATATCATAGTTTTAAAAAAAAGTTTAAAATTTAAATCTTTTCTTTTGTAGCTTTCTACAAAAAATTAAGAAAAGATTTGAAATCTTTCCTTATTTGTAGATTGAAAGGAGATTTTAATTTTGAGAAAACTTCCCTTTTTAAACCATGTTCATGATTTAAAAGAGAGTTTAAAAATTAAATATTCTCTTTTATTAGTTTCTACAAAAGATTAAGAAAAGATTTGATATCTTTCCTTATTTGTAGATTGAAAAGATATTTTAATTTTTAGAGATAACTTTTCTTTTTGGAAATTATCCACATGTTTAAAAGAAAGATTTTAATTTATAAAATTTCCTTTTTACTAACCAATCATTAAGGGATTAAAATTAATGGATTTTTTTTTTATAAATTTCTGGAAACAAATTATGAAGTTTTAATTCTTTTGTGAATTAAACTTTCCTTGTTTTTGGGGAAAAAGTGGCCGGCCAAGTAATTTGAAAAAAAGAAATTGATTTTTAATTAATTAAATTTTCTTTTTCATGGAAAAAGAATTAAGGAAGTTTTTATTAAAATTTCCTTATTTGCCAAGACCAAGGATTATAAAAGAAGGGGTAGAGGTGCCTTCATGGCTAACGACTCTATTATTTTTCTTCCTCTCTTTTCTTCCTTGGTGGTGGCCGGCCCTATTATTTTTCCTTCTTCCTTTTCTTTCTTCTTCATTGGCCGGACCTTGTAATCTCATGGAGCTTGAAGATGGCCAGATTTTAGCATGGAGAAGAAGGAGAGAAAGGAAGTATCCCTTGGAGCTTGGTGGTGGTGACCGAACCACATCTATTCATGGAATATTTGTGGTGGCCGAATCATGCTTGGAGAAGAAGGTGGCTTAGGTGGATTCTCATCTCGGTAGATCGTTGCCCACACAACGTTCGGGATAAGAAGAGGAATACGGTAGAAGATCAAGAGGTTGTTACATACAAAGAAAGGTATAATTAGTAATTAATTTCCGCATCATACTAGTTGTATTTCTTTTGTATGAATTCCAAACACAAGAGGCATTAGATTCTAGATTTTCGGATTTGTTTCGAAGATGTGTTTCTTTTTGTTTTGTTTTTCGAATTTGTGATTCGATTGTTCTTTTTGGTTAACCTAAAGTTATTTAAGGAAATTAAATATTAGCTTTCCTTAAAAGGCTTTGTCTAGACGGTGGTGGTTGCTCCCATATCCAAGAAGGCCATGTGCCTTGCCATGCAGTCCTGGAAGCTAATTTTGGAAATTAATATTTAATAAAATTAATAACATAGGTGGATTTGAATTAATAGTGTTAAGTTCCGCTTGCGATTCAAATCTAAACTATTAAGAACAGATAAGTTAAATTTGGAATCAATGATGTTAAGTTCCGTCTACGATTCCTAATTTAACTTCTAAAGAACACAATAGGTCATTTAAGGAAAGGTTCAATACTTGTACAAAAATTTTTGTACTGTGGAACTGGTACGTTTTCCTAGGATTAACCAATAATTGGTATCAAAGCTAGGGTTTGCCTCTGTGTGTTTGGTTTTCAAATTAGGTTATGCACATGTCATAAATAATTTAGGCAGGATAATAGTAGGATGTGCTAACTTTATGGTTGTAGATTCCAACTATTATGGCTTATAGATGTTGTGTGTGATTGGACCCTTGGACATGTCAAGGGCATTATTTTGTGTGTGCATGATTGTATGTAACTAATACAACAGGAGCTGTATTAGCTCTAGGATTTTAGAATTTTATTTTCGATCTAGATTACATGTACATTCCCTCGAGAAATATAGGATCGATATATTTAAAATTCTATTTTTTTCGCGGATCAGATTCTTGCGAGGCATGGTACTTTTGGAGCACCAGAGGCGCAGTGGAATAAGAAGCAAGATGGATGCGACAACTCGACCCGATGGCGGTGGCTAAAGATAGCAGTAGCTAGGGTTGGAGCACATGGAGGACAGTAACAAGAAAATGCTATAATAGTTGGAAAATAATTTCCATATTTATTGCTTTTATTTACTGTGATGTGTGTGTATGCATGTGATGTATGCTAGGATAACTTAAAATTCCTCACTTTAAATAACTAAGTGGGAGAAGGATTTTTTTTAATAAATTCCATGGTCTCCATTACTGGTTTGTAAGTGATGCAAACAAACTTGCGTGTTGGCTCAGAGTGCCTTCCTCCATATCGGATGAGTTTGTTTGCGGATCACTAGATCAAACTTCTATTTAGGATGACTATAGGAAATTAATTAAGAGCATGTGATCTTCCCCATCGGAAGGGGCATAATCTTATTAATGGACTTAGTGTCAAGTAATGGTATACACTTAGGCACGTCTAATAGTATCCTCCCCATCGGAGTCACTGCTATTATTTGTGTGACCAAAGGAAAACCAACTATTAATTTTTCAAAAAGATAAGTTGACAAGATAATAAAATTAAAACCCCCTCTTACAAATGTCGAGTTTTTGTATACGTCCACACTATCGTGGCATACAAAATTCACGGTGTATGAGGTAATTTTATTTGTCAGGATGACAAGAAAATAAAATTAATGGGAAAAACTCCTCTTACAAATGTTTGGCTTTGTATACGTCCACACTATCGTGGCATACAAAATTCACGGTGTTTGAGGTAATTTTATTTGTCATAAAGACTTATTGACAAGATAATTAATGGGTAAAACCCTCCTCTTACAAATATTTGAATTTATATACGTCCACACTATCGTGACATGCAAAATTCACGATGTTTGAGGTGTTGATGAATTTAAATGATATTGTTTTGAGGAATCAATATTATTTCAAATTCAAAGTTTTTGACCAAATATTTGATAGACCAACTATTAATTTTATTTGTCATAAAGTTAGGGTGACGAGATAATGAAATTAATGGATAAAATCTCCTCTTTGATTTTGTATACGTCCACACTATCGTGACATATAAAATTCATGGGGATTTTAAGGTGTTGGTCTTGACCAAATATTTTTATGATTCTTAGGATTTAAAATGTTTGTCAATCCCCTAGTTATTATATTATAGAATAGACTTAGTAGTCCCAATTGTATTGATTGGAAATAGGACTTGGACATTAAGGTAGACTGTCCTCTTAGAACTAAGAACAATATAGGTGTATTTTAGTTAATACATATTTAGTGGTGTTATCTACCGGTATCTGGTGATACATAAACCACTGATCATGTCTGCAATTCATTGTAGGGTTCCAGGAAACCCGACAACTATATAAATCACCGTCCACATGGGGCACTGCTGTAAAAGTAGCAGCTATTGCAGTGGGAGATGCTTATCCTCTGATAGGAATAAAATATGGATTTTCAGAAATTGTCTTTACGTACTAAGTTTAGAAAGAACCTGATTTCAGTTTCTAAATTATTAAAGAATAGATATTGTGTCTATTTTGATAATAAAGTTGTTATCGAGAAAATAGAAAAGATATCTATTCTGGTACGTTGGTTGGCAATTTATAAATCCAATAACTCCCACGATGCAATAAATGGAAATTAATAACACATTTTCTAACTTTAATAAGAGAAAGCAACCTTCGGAAATGAACCAATCACATCTTTGGCAATCTAAGGCTAGGTTATATTAACTTGAGTAGGATTCAAAGGATAATAACCAATGAACTCTTGAGTTCATTGGTAGTGGAAATCTTTCCAACCTACGAGTCTTATTTGGAAGGAAAAATAACCAAGAAACTTTTAAGTATAAGAGATACAGAGCCAAAGATATGATGGAATTGGTTCATTCTGATTAGTGTAGACTTTTGACTATCCAGGCAAGAGGTTGTTTCGAATATTTCATTTTTTTTATAGACGACTATTCGAGATAAGAATACATTTACTTGACGCACCGCAAGTCTAAGTGCTTTGATTAGTTCAAAAAGTACTAGGCTGATGTGGAGTAACGTCAAGGTAAAAGTATTAAGACACTACGGTTAGATCGTAGTGGCGAGCACCTCTTAGGAGAGTTTAGGAGTCACTTATCAGAAGTCGGGACTCAATCCCAACTAATTACACCTGGTACACCCCAACAGAATGGTGTAGTAAAAAGAATGTGTAAGCCTCTTATGGAATAATTAGATAGATGATGAGTTATTCAGAAAATTACCAAATTCGTTTTAAGGATATACACTGGAAACGGAAGTGAACATAGTACCTTCTAAGTCAGAACTCTCTACTCCCATAGAATTACAGAATGGGCGTAAGCCTAGTCTGAAGCATATTCGGATTTGGGTGGTCTAGCTCGTGAGAGACACTAATAAGTTGGACATGAGTTCACTTGTTTGTGAGTTATCCTAGAAAAATGAAAATAAGTTTATAGTCCTTAAAATCGGAAGGTCATTATTGGTACCAATGCCCGATTTTAGACTACACTATGAACCACAAGCCCATGAGTAAAAATTGTTCTTAAGGAAATTAAAGGACACGTCTAACCTAGTGTAACGACCCGACCCTTTGGCCTCTTGGGCGACCCTTGTGGCGGCCCAACTGGCGGGCCTTATGTCGTCGGCCCATTTGACGACCTCTCATGTCGTCGACCGATGACTCTTTGGTCGTGTCGTTACTCACTAGGACTTTCCACCCCTGGTCAGTGGATTTTTGCCTCCCCCAGGATTCGAACTCTAAACCTCCAAGCTTAAGTATTAGAGTTTATGAATCCTGGTAACCAAGTGAGATGATCTCACTTGGTTACCAGGATTCATAAACTCTAAGGGTGCGTTTGGACTGCCAGGAGTGGAAAGTCCCAGTGAGGGCCGACGACATAAGGCCCGCCAGTTGGGCCGCCACAAGGGTCGCCCAAGAGGCCAAAGGGTCGGGTCGTTACAATAAAAAGGCACCTTTTTATTGTAACGACCCGACCCATTTGGCGGCCCATTTGGCGACCCTCGGGTCGTCGACCGTCGGCCGTGCCGTTACTCACTAGGACTTTCCACCCCTGGCCAGTGGATTTTTGCCTCCCCCAGGATTCGAACTCTAGACCTCCAAGCTTAAGTACTAGAATTTATGAATCCTGATAACCAAGTGACCAAATCTATAATACACAAGATATATACACAGCCACATGCGGCTGGATCACAATTTATTCACAACCACGCAGTAATAAATCATATCATAATCAAAAACTAATCTAGCAACATGAACTAAACTCAAGCTCCCAGAATGAAGCATAATAAGCTACAATGCACATCAAACTCAATCATAAACTCATAATTTCATAACAGAAATATGGAAAATAAACTAGACATAAACTCTAAATAAATAAGTCTTGCTAGTCCCCTCTGGACCTCTCCATAGTTCAGTCACCACACACATCCATCATCACCACCACCCTGTCGCCTCCCTTCATATCTTAGCTTTTCCTTTATCTGCAGTAGGAGGAAAGAAGACAAGATCTATAAGAGAAAACGCTTAGTAAGTACTAATCTATCTCACAAAACTCGAAATGCATAAACGAAATGCATAAGTGCTGAAACTGAAATAATAAAGCTATCTGCATGTGCTCATGGTATACAGAAAATGAACAGAATACAAATCATACTCAGTATCAAGCAGGATAACAAGAAACTAACAATGTAAACTTAGAATCAAAGAAAACTAACCATTCTTATTTATTCTAAGCTTGGAACTTATTTCATTTCTTGTATCCTTGTGTTAGAAATTAATCTTTTAATTTCTATCTTTTACTTTCTTCTTCTTTCTTTCTTCCTTCTTACTTAACTTTTCTTTTCTTAGGTTTTCTTTTCTTGGGCCTAGGCCTAGTACCAACTCATGCGCGTTCCCTAATAGGTTGGGGTTGCGAGCCACCAATCCTAAAAGAGCAGACCTCGGTCTACCAGGGCCAAGACCTCGGAAATAGTCACCTGGATTTGTTTAACGACAAGCTCTTGGATGTCGGGTACTAGCCTCTTACTTTAATTTACTTGTTATCTCTTTTTAATTAGACCTTGGTCTTTTTCTTTACTCATACTTCTCATAATCCTTTATTATAGCTTATTAGAATCTTTTAGATGTATATCTAACAAGTATAGGATTACAACTAACCAAGCATGCTATATAAAAAAATAACACAAAGGAAAACAAATCTGAACTCCCTAAGCCTGTTATAAAATAGAGCAAAGGAAAGCAAATCTGGACTTTCTAAACATGCTGTAAAATAGGGCAAAAATGCTACTTTAGGGATTCTAATCATGTTATAAAACATAGACAAAGAATACTACTTTAGGGTTTCTTAAGCATGCTGTAAAATAGACAAAGGATGCTACCTTTAGTGATCCTAATCATGCTGTAAAATAGAGCAAAAGAGAGCTAATTTGGACTTTCTACACATGCTGTAAAATAGAACAAAAGAAAGCTAACTTGAACTTTCTAAACATGCTGTGATAAAAGCAAAAGAAAGCTAATCTAACCTTACTAATCATGCTACAAAATAGAGCAAAAAGAAAACTAATTTGATCTTGCTTAATTATGCTACAAAATGGAGCAAAAGAGAACTACTTTAAGCTTACTAATCATGCTATAAAAATAGGGCAAAAGAATACACCTTTGAACTTTCTAAACATGCTGTAAAATAGAGCAAAAGAAAACTAACTACCAGCCCCATTAATTCGAGATAATGCAAGCCGCGTAAGTTAAACCAAATCTGCAATACTTCTTCTACCTATATAGGCTACTCCTGCCACTATTCAGCACCCTGGTAACAAGCAAAAGAGACCAAAAATGCTACCCATGACTATCCATCCCAGTGACCACAACCTGTCCCTTCTTCTCCTTCCTTCAAAGCCCACGGCAGCAAGCACAGAAGCACAAAACATCAATGTTTCAAGCTTTAAACACTAATGGTCATGGCTAAATGATGGAGGAGGCATAACTCACAGCTATAAAAAAAAAACCAAACAACCGAATTTTGAAACTGCACTTCCAAATCACTAACTGTACAACAACTCGAAACCGAGCTGTTCGTGCCAATTTAACAGCACAATCCGACACTACATGCTAAAAAGGAAATCTATAACATCTCATGTATATTGCCTAATAGCAAGAATAACCATACTTCATGCTACGCAAGCTATTTAAATCAAAGTGCTACACGAAATTCCCAACTGAAACCTGTCCACACCCAATCTGATAAATTCAGATTATGGCAGCAACCTTCACAAACCTACCGAACTCACAACAGAAATTTGGAAACAAGGAATCTCATGGCATAATTTGGAACAAGGAATCTCAACAAAGCAAGGAAGAACAACCCTAGCTTATAAATCCACTCGGCACAGCAAAATCCGCAACAAAAGGAAACGAAAACCCTAAATTCGGAGCAAGGAAGAAAATCGAAGCTCGGAGCAACTCCTACCGCAGGTGAGTAGTACTTAGGGCTCAGCGGCTTGCAAAATCGAGAAGAAGAAAGGGGAAGACTTTTAGGGCTCAGCGGCTTGCAAAATCTTGGCTTCCTCTTGTACCCGCGAGCTCATCTCCGTCGGGATAACCACCCACGGTGAAGGATGACTAGAATAAGGCTTCACCGGCGCCGGAGACCCAAGACCTAGCTTCCTCTTGGTTTCCGCCGAGAGAGACGGCGCTGTCGCGAGCGAGAAGGGAAGAAACAATTTCGGGAGAAATTGTTTTGGGTTTTGGAAAATCAAAACCTAATTCCCTTTAATATATTAGGGTTAAATCCAAAACTATGCTATAACTTAATTCTTCCCTTATATGGTTAATAAAAATCCTGTAGCTCAGCTGGTCAGGCCGGTTTTGGCTTGGGTCAGTCCGACCCGAGGTCGTGGGTTCGAACCTCGCCTTCAACGATTTTTGCCTAAACTTCTTTTGTTTTGCAAAAATACTAAACGACCTCCAAAAATTACGTAAAAATACTCTAAAAATTCCTAAAAATCTCTAGAACATTTTAAAAGTATTTCCAAATATTTTTATGGACTTTTAAAACTCGAAATGGGGAAAATTGGATCGTTACAATCCCCCATACCTTATTAAAAGTTCGTCCTCGAACTTAGAATAGCTCTGGATACTTCTGTCTCATATTGTCCTCCCGCTCCCAAGTGATTTCCTCGTGCTTCTGGTTCTGCCAGATGACCTTCACTAGTGGTACTTCTTTGCTTCTCAATCTCTTGACTGCTCTGTCCACTATCTGTGTAGGTCTACTCTCATAACTAAGATCCTCTTGGATCTGCACTGACTGAGGCTGAACCACTTGGCTCGGGTCGTGGAGACACTTCTTTAGCATGGAGACATGAAATACATTATGTATTGCTGACATGTCTTGTGGTAAGTCCAGCCTGTAAGCTACTTTCCCAATCCTCTCTATGATCAGGTAAGGTCCTACATAGCGAGGACTTAATTTGCCCTTCTTGCCAAATCTCATCACTCCCTTCATAGAAGCGACCTTGAGGAAAACTGAATCTCCTACTTGGAATTCCAATGGCCTACGACGTGTGTCAGCATAACTCTTCTGTCTGCTCTGGGCAATCTCGATTCTCTGTCTGATTTTCTGGATTGCTTGAGTAGTCTCATCTATCACCTCTGTCTGAATGCCCAACTCTGCTTCTATCTCTTTTCTCTCTCCTACTTCTTGCCAGCATATGGGTGATCTGCATTTCCTGCCATATAGTGCTTCATATGGTGCCATCTTGATGGTGGCCTGATAACTATTGTTGTAAGCGAATTCAGCTAAGCACAAATACTTGCACCAACTTCCTTTGAAATCTAGCGCACAAGCTCTGAGCATGTCCTCTAAAATCTGATTCACTCGCTCTGTCTGTCCATCAGTCTGCGGATGGAAAGCTGTCTGAACTTGAGTTTGGTGCCTAGTGCATTCGAACGCACTCCCAAAAGTGTGAGGTGAAGCGCCCATCTCTATCTGAAACGATAGATTTAGGAACTCCATGAAGTCTGATTACCTCTTTAACATATAGCTGGGCCAACTGCTCTATGGAGTGGGGTACCTTGATGGCTAGGAAATGAGCAGACTTGGTCAATCGGTCTACTATTACCCATATCGCATCATGTCCATTGGTGGTTCTTGGAAGACCTGTTATGAAGTCCATGGAAATGTCTTCCCATTTCCATTCGGTATTGGGAGAGGTGAAGAACTCCTCCTGGTCTCGTGTTCTGCTTTGACTCTCTGGCATGTCAGCAGGTATTGACATACTTAGCTACATCTCTTTTGAGTCCTGACCACCAAAACCTCTGTTTCACATCTTGGTACATCTTGGAAGAACCAGATGCATGGAATATGGTGTACTGTGAGCTTCTCTAAGATCTTCTTTCTCGGCTCCTCATCATTGGGCACGCAAATGCGACTCCCGATAAAGAATTCCGCTATCCGTCACTCTAAACTCGAGTTGTCTTCTTTCCGTATCCCTTGCTTGATCTTCCGGATGTCCGGATCTTCACTTTGCTTTCTCTGTATCTCCACAAGCTGTAGACTCTAAGGTCAATGTAGAGCTGTCCTTCGATAATTTCAAGCCCAAAATCGACAACTTTGCAGTGGCAGGGCTAGTGATGACAAAGACATCGGTGATGCACTAGATTTTCTGCTGAGTGCATCGCCACTTTGTTAGCTTTCCCGGGTGGTAGAGAATTTCACAGTTGTAATCTTTGACCAACTCCAGCCACCTACGCTGTCTCATGTTTAAGTCCTTCTGAGTGAAGAAGTACTTAAGACTCTGATGATCTGTGAAAATTCTACACTGGACTCCATACAAATAATATCGCCAGAGTTTAAGTGCAAAAACTACAGCTGCCAGCTCGAGATCATGAGTAGGATAGTTCTTCTCATAGTCTTTGAGTTGTCTGGAAGCATAAGCTATGACCTTTCCTTCTTACATGAGTACAGCTCCTAAACCCATCTTGGAAGCATCGCTGTAGATGTCGAAACTCTTGTCGCTCTGTGGAACAGTCAGAATAGGAGCACTGATCAGTCTCTTCTTTAGCTCTTGGAAGCTCTGCTCACATTTATCTGACCATTCGAATCTCTTGTTCTTAGGGTCGTTAGCGGAGAAGCTATCCTGGAAAAATCCTCCACGAACTTCCTGTAGTACCCAGCTAAACCAAGGAAGCTTCTGATCTCTCTGACGGTCTTGGGTCTACTCCAGTTGTTGACCGCTTCCACCTTGGCTGGATCCACTTGAATACCTTCTTTGGAAATAATGTGACCTAAAAACGCCACCTGATTTAACCAGAACTCGCACTTTGAGAATTTAGCATAAAGCTGCTTCTGCTGAAGGGTCTGCAGTACTATCCTCAAGTGCGTGTCATGCTCCTCTGGGGTCCTTGAATAGACCAGAATGTCATCGATGAATACAATGACAAATTTGTCAAGATATTCTCTGAACACTCTTCATTAGGTCCATGAAGACCGCAGTGCATTAGTCACTCCAAATGGCATAACTACAAACTCGTAGTGTCCATATCAGGTCCTGAATGCCGCTCTGGGTATATCTCTTTCTTTCACCTTCACTGATGGTACCCAGAGCGCAAGTCTATCTTTGAGAACACCGTCGCTCCTCTTAACCGATCAAATAAGTCATCGATCCCGGAAGGGGTATTTGTTCTTGATTGTCACTTGATTCAAAGCTCGTAGTCTATGCACATCCGCATTGTCCCATCTTTCTTCTTGACAAACAACACAGAAGCCCCCAAGGTGAGTGACTAGGCGAATGAAGCCTTTGTCCAAGAACTCCTGTAGTTGCTCTTGTAACTCCTTCACTCTGCTGAGACATGCGATACGGAGCTTTGAATTGGACCGGTTCAGGAGCCAATTCAATCTCAAATTCCACCTCTCTTGGGAGGTAGTCCAGTAGCTCTTCGAAATACTTCTAGATACTCGCATACTACCCGGACCTCCTCCTGCTTGGGTCCCTTCTGCTTATGTATGCAAGAAAACCACACACCCTTTAGCTAACATCCGGTGGCTGCTAGGGAGAGGAGCTTCGGGTCTTCTTCCTTGGCACTCCGTGAACTCAAAAGTTGGCTCACCTTCTTGACTAAAAATTACTTTCTTTCTGCGGTAGTCCACTAAGGCACTTACTTGCTAAGGAAATCCATACCAAAATGATATCGAAATCCTGCATGGCGAGGACTATTAGATTTACATATAGCTCTCGATCTGCAATTCTAACCAGTACGGCTCGGATTCCATGACTTCCCAAGGTAGGGTTGTCGTGAACTTGGAGTTCATACTTTCGAGGCACCAGTAAACTCGCAAAAGGTATCGATAAAAGAATGGGTCGCCCGATGTCAAATACAGAGCTATGTCGGAAAATAACTACTTGACTGTTACGACCGTGGAGGCACTCTTCTTTGGTGAGGAGAATACTCGCACCATCAAAGGCTGGAACCGGTGGGGCTTCTAACCTTCCTTGACTGATGTAGGGTCCCTCTAGTGCTGCTCCCATGTGGTGCAACTGTGCAGCCGGCCTCCATATTGCAATGGTGGTTGAGGTGCTTTGAATTTATTAGGACACTCTTTAGCCATGTGTCCTTCCCGACCACAGGAGTAACATCCAGTCTTACCCGTAAGACAAGCTCCTGGATGTGTTCTCCCACATTTGGGACAGGGAGAGAACTTGGTCTGCTTGTTTGCTGGTCCTCCCTTCTCGCCACCTCCTGTGTTCCACTGCTTCCTTTTACCTTTGCCCTTCCAATTCGCTTGCTTGGCTGTGACTTCGGCCTCCTGCTGTCTTGTCCTCTGTCTTCACCGGCTTATGTTGTGCTCACTGTGCTTTGATGTTGTTCATGTAATGTTCAGCAATTAATGCTCTCGATCAATTCTTCGCCACTGGGGTCGATGAGCTCCACCGCTCACATTCTGCTATTTGTGGTCTCGATTACGAGCATCACCGACTCGCTCCTTCTCAGACTCACTAGCTCCGGGACAGACGAGCTAACTGTTGAACTTCTTGGTCGCCTTCCTCCGGTCACCTTGCTTGAACTCTATAAACTCCTCGTAGTGCTTGTTGGTAATCTGCGTGGAAGAACTCTTCATAAAACTCGATTGAAAATCAGACTCATCCGATCCATTGCTCTCTTGGTCTTTATCCTCTCCCACCACATACGAGCATCTCAGACAGGCAGAAAGAGGCGCTTGACCTTCTCGACTTCGCCAGTCAAGAAGCTCCATAGTGCTCTCTAGTGTTTTAAACCAAGCCAGGCATCCCTGTGGCTCGATCGTGCTGAGAAGCTCTGGTTTCACTTCACCACCAGTATAAGATAAGCTTCGGTCTGGGTCGTGGCGGTTCCCGAGTAGTGGTGGAGTCTCGCTACCAGGGTCTCTGCAGTGACAACCGGAGGAGGGGAGGAACCGCTGTCGGTTTGCCATCGATTGGCAATCACTTGTTGCTCTGCTACTTGCCTCTGGAGCTGAGCAACCACTTCAGAAAGGTTGGGCTCAGTTGCTCTAGGCACTTCGTTCTCTTGAGCTGGTTCCTCAGTGTGAGTAGCACGGGGACGTCCTCTTCTTGCCATCTAATTATGAAAGGTAAAGGCTTGATATCTTACTTTAACCCTTCTAATCATACTTAAATATGAATAAATAAAAGGGAAACTAAATCTTCTATCTTACTTTAGTACTAGAAAGGAAAGTACTCTATACTGCAGTAAAAATAAGGAAAGCAGAAATAAGAAAGGAATTTAAATACTTTCTTACTTGGAGACGGCAAGGATGATGCTGATGTGTGTGTGATGCTGGAGAATGGAACAGTGCTCTGATACCAACTGTAACAACCACCCTTCTTACTACTACTCTCTAAGGGCGACCGTTACCTAACTCCTACTCTACTTACTAGTGTCACTTATGCTATTATTAGCGACACTTAGATTTATCACGGTTCAGAGAAATTCCTACCGAAAAATTTCGGCAGAGTCTCCCCTGTACCGGTGACCAAATCTATAATACACAAGATATATACACAGCCACATGCGGCTGGATCACAATTTATTCACAACCACGCAGTAATAAATCATATCATAATCAAAAACTAATCTAGCAACATGAACTAAACTCAAGCTCCCAGAATGAAGCATAATAAGCTACAATGCACATCAAACTCAATCATAAACTCATAATTTCATAACAGAAATATGGAAAATAAACTAGACATAAACTCTAAATAAATAAGTCTTGCTAGTCCCCTCTGGACCTCTCCATAGTTCAGTCACCACACACATCCATCATCACCACCACCCTGTCGCCTCCCTTCATATCTTAGCTTTTCCTTTATCTGTAGTAGGAGGAAAGAAGACAAGATCTATAAGCGAAAACGCTTAGTAAGTACTAATCTATCTCACAAAACTCGAAATGCATAAACGAAATGCATAAGTGCTGAAACTGAAATAATAAAGCTATCTGCATGTGCTCATGGTATACAGAAAATGAACAGAATACAAATCATACTCAGTATCAAGCAGGATAACAAGAAACTAACAATGTAAACTTAGAATCAAAGAAAACTAACCATTCTTATTTATTCTAAGCTTGGAACTTATTTCATTTCTTGTATCCTTGTGTTAGAAATTAATCTTTTAATTTCTATCTTTTACTTTCTTCTTCTTTCTTTCTTCCTTCTTACTTAACTTTTCTTTTCTTAGGTTTTCTTTTCTTGGGCCCAGGCCTAGTACCAACTCATGCGCGTTCCCTAATAGGTTGGGGTTGCGAGCCACCAATCCTAAAAGAGCAGACCTCGGTCTACCAAGGCCAAGACCTCGGAAATGGTCACCTGGATTTGTTTAACGACAAGCTCTTGGATGTCGGGTACTAGCCTCTTACTTTAATTTACTTGTTATCTCTTTTTAATTAGACCTTGGTCTTTTCTTTACTCATACTTCTCATAATCCTTTATTAGAGCTTATTAGAATCTTTTAGATGTATATCTAACAAGTATAGGATTACAACTAACCAAGCATGCTATATAAAAAAATAACACAAAGGAAAACAAATCTGAACTCCCTAAGCCTGTTATAAAATAGAGCAAAGGAAAGCAAATCTGGACTTTCTAAACATGCTGTAAAATAGGGCAAAAATGCTACTTTAGGGATTCTAATCATGTTATAAAACATAGACAAAGAATACTACTTTAGGGTTTCTTAAGCATGCTGTAAAATAGACAAAGGATGTTACCTTTAGTGATCCTAATCATGCTGTAAAATAGAGCAAAAGAGAGCTAATTTGGACTTTCTACACATGCTGTAAAATAGAACAAAAGAAAGCTAACTTGGACTTTCTAAACATGCTGTGATAAAAGCAAAAGAAAGCTAATCTAACCTTACTAATCATGCTACAAAATAGAGCAAAAAGAAAACTAATTTGATCTTGCTTAATTATGCTACAAAATGGAGCAAAAGAGAACTACTTTAAGCTTACTAATCATGCTATAAAAATAGGGAAAAAGAATGCAACTTTGAACTTTCTAAACATGCTGTAAAATAGAGCAAAAGAAAACTAACTACCAGCCCCATTAATTCGAGATAATGCAAGCCGCATAAGTTAAACCAAATCTGCAATACTTCTTCTACCTATATAGGCTACTCCTGCCACTATTCAGCACCCTGGTAACAAGCAAAAGAGACCAAAAATGCTACCCATGACTATCCATCCCAGTGACCACAACCTGTCCCTTCTTCTCCTTCCTTCAAAGCCCACGGCAGCAAGCACAGAAGCACAAAACATCAATGTTTCAAGCTTTAAACACTAATGGTCATGGCTAAATGATGGAGGAGGCATAACTCACAGCTATCAAAAAAAACCAAACAACCGAATTTTGAAACTGCACTTCCAAATCACTAACTGTACAACAACTCAAAACCGAGCTGTTCGTACCAATTTAACAGCACAATCCGACACTACATGCTAAAAAGGAAATCTATAACATCTCATGTATATTGCCTAATAGCAAGAATAACCATACTTCATGCTACGCAAGCTATTTAAATCAAAGTGCTACATGAAATTCCCAACTGAAACCTGTCCACACCCAATCTGATAAATTCAGATTATGGCAGCAACCTTCACAAACCTACCGAACTCACAACAGAAATTTGGAAACAAGGAATCTCATGGCATAATTTGGAACAAGGAATCTCAACAAAGCAAGGAAGAACAACCCTAGCTTATAAATCCACTCGGCACAGCAAAATCCGCAACAAAAGGAAACGGAAACCCTAAATTCGGAGCAAGGAAGAAAATCGAAGCTCGGAGCAACTCCTACCGCAGGTGAGTAGTACTTACATAGCTTCTTGAACCTACAACCGAGAAGAAGAAAGGGGAAGACTTTTAGGGCTCAGCGGCTTGCAAAATCTTGGCTTCCTCTTGTACCCGCGAGCTCATCTCCGTCGGGATAACCACCCACGGTGAAGGATGACTAGAATAAGGCTTCACCGGCGCCGGAGACCCAAGACCTAGCTTCCTCTTGGTTTCCGCCGAGAGAGACGGCGCTGTCGCGAGCGAGAAGGGAAGAAACAATTTCGGGAGAAATTGTTTTGGGTTTTGGAAAATCAAAACCTAATTCCCTTTAATATATTAGGGTTAAATCCAAAACTATGCTATAACTTAATTCTTCCCTTATATGGTTAATAAAAATCCTGTAGCTCAGCTGGTCAGGCCGGTTTTGGCTTGGGTCAGTCCGACCCGAGGTCGTGGGTTCGAACCTCGCCTTCAACGATTTTTGCCTAAACTTCTTTTGTTTTGCAAAAATACTAAACGACCTCCAAAAATTACGTAAAAATACTCTAAAAATTCCTAAAAATCTCTAGAACATTTTAAAAGTATTTCCAAATATTTTTATGGACTTTTAAAACTCGAAATGGGAAAAATTGGGTCGTTACAATCCCCCATACCTTATAAAAAGTTCGTCCTCGAACTTAGAATAGCTCTGGATACTTCTGTCTCATATTGTCCTCCCGCTCCCAAGTGATTTCCTCGTGCTTCTGGTTCTGCCAGATGACCTTCACTAGTGGTACTTCTTTGCTTCTCAATCTCTTGACTGCTCTGTCCACTATCTGTGTAGGTCTGCTCTCATAACTAAGATCCTCTTGGATCTGCACTGACTGAGGCTGAATCACTTGGCTCGGGTCATGGAGACACTTCTTTAGCATGGAGACATGAAATACCTTGTGTATTGCTGACATGTCTTGTGGTAAGTCCAGCCTGTAAGCTACTTTCCCAATCCTCTCTATGATCAGGTAAGGTCCTACATAGCGAGGACTTAATTTGCCCTTCTTGCCAAATCTCATCACTCCCTTCATAGAAGCGACCTTGAGGAAAACTGAATCTCCTACTTGGAATTCCAATGGCCTACGACGTGTGTCAGCATAACTCTTCTGTCTGCTCTGGGCAATCTCGATTCTCTGTCTGATTTTCTGGATTGCTTGAGTAGTCTCATCTATCACCTCTGTCTGAATGCCCAACTCTGCTTCTATCTCTTTTCTCTCTCCTACTTCTTGCCAGCATATGGGTGATCTGCATTTCCTGCCATATAGTGCTTCATATGGTGCCATCTTGATGGTGGCCTGATAACTATTGTTGTAAGCGAATTCAGCTAAGCACAAATACTTGCACCAACTTCCTTTGAAATCTAGCGCACAAGCTCTGAGCATGTCCTCTAAAATCTGATTCACTCGCTCTGTCTGTCCATCAGTCTGCGGATGGAAAGCTGTGCTGAACTTGAGTTTGGTGCCTAGTGCATTCTGAACGCACTCCCAAAAGTGTGAGGTGAAGCGCCCATCTCTATCTGAAACGATAGATTTAGGAACTCCATGAAGTCTGATTACCTCTTTAACATATAGCTGGGCCAACTGCTCTATGGAGTGGTACACCTTGATGGCTAGGAAATGAGCAGACTTGGTCAATCGGTCTACTATTACCCATATCGCATCATATCCATTGGTGGTTCTTGGAAGACCTGTTATGAAGTCCATGGAAATGTCTTCCCATTTCCATTCTGGTATTGGGAGAGGCTGAAGAACTCCTCCTGGTCTCTGGTGTTCTGCTTTGACTCTCTGGCATGTCAAGCAGGTACTGACATACTTAGCTACATCTCTTTTGAGTCCTGACCACCAAAACCTCTGTTTCACATCTTGGTACATCTTGGAAGAACCAGGATGCATGGAATATGGTGTACTGTGAGCTTCTCTAAGATCTTCTTTCTCAGTTCCTCATCATTGGGCACGCAAATGCGACTCCCCTGATAAAGAATTCCGCTATCTGTCACTCTAAACTCTGAGTTGTCTTCTTTCTGTATCCCTTGCTTGATCTTCTGGATGTCCGGATCTTCACTTTGCTTTCTCTGTATCTCCACAAGCAGTGTAGACTCTAAGGTCAATGTAGAGAGCTGTCCTTCGATAATTTCAAGCCCAAAATCTGACAACTCCTTCTGCAGTGGCAGGGCTAGTGATGACAAAGACATCAGTGATGCACTAGATTTTCTGCTGAGTGCATCTGCCACTTTGTTAGCTTTGCCTGGGTGGTAGAGAATTTCACAGTTGTAATCTTTGACCAACTCCAGCCACCTACGCTGTCTCATGTTTAAGTCCTTCTGAGTGAAGAAGTACTTAAGACTCTGATGATCTGTGAAAATTCTACACTGGACTCCATACAAATAATATCGCCAGAGTTTAAGTGCAAAAACTACAGCTGCCAGCTCGAGATCATGAGTAGGATAGTTCTTCTCATAGTCTTTGAGTTGTCTGGAAGCATAAGCTATGACCTTTCCTTCTTACATGAGTACAGCTCCTAAACCCATCTTGGAAGCATCGCTGTAGATGTCGAAACTCTTGTCGCTCTGTGGAACAGTCAGAATAGGAGCACTGATCAGTCTCTTCTTTAGCTCTTGGAAGCTCTGCTCACATTTATCTGACCATTCGAATCTCTTGTTCTTTCTGGTGAGGGCTGTTAGCGGAGAAGCTATCCTGGAAAAATCCTCCACGAACTTCCTGTAGTACCCAGCTAAACCAAGGAAGCTTCTGATCTCTCTGACGGTCTTGGGTCTACTCCAGTTGTTGACCGCTTCCACCTTGGCTGGATCCACTTGAATACCTTCTTTGGAAATAATGTGACCTAAAAACGCCACCTGATTTAATCAGAACTCGCACTTTGAGAATTTAGCATAAAGCTGCTTCTGCTGAAGGGTCTGCAGTACTATCCTCAAGTGCGTGTCATGCTCCTCTGGGGTCCTTGAATAGACCAGAATGTCATCGATGAATACAATGACAAATTTGTCAAGATATTCTCTGAACACTCTGTTCATTAGGTCCATGAAGACCGCAGGTGCATTGGTCACTCCAAATGGCATAACTACAAACTCGTAGTGTCCATATCTGGTTCTGAATGCCGTTCTGGGTATATCTCTTTCTTTCACCTTCAGCTGATGGTACCCAGAGCGCAAGTCTATCTTTGAGAACACCGTCGCTCCTCTTAACTGATCAAATAAGTCATCGATCCTGGGAAGGGGGTATTTGTTCTTGATTGTCACTTGATTCAAAGCTCTGTAGTCTATGCACATCCGCATTGTCCCATCTTTCTTCTTGACAAACAACACAGGAGCTCCCCAAGGTGAGTGACTAGGGCGAATGAAGCCTTTGTCCAGTAACTCCTGTAGTTGCTCTTGTAACTCCTTCAGCTCTGCTGGAGACATGCGATACGGAGCTTTCGAAATTGGACCGGTTCCAGGAGCCAATTCAATCTCAAATTCCACCTCTCTGTTGGGAGGTAGTCCAGGTAGCTCTTCTGGAAATACTTCTAGATACTCGCATACTACCCGGACCTCCTCCTGCTTGGGTCCCTTCTGCTCTGCTGCCTTTACTATGTATGCAAGAAAACCTGCACACCCTTTAGCTAACATCTGGTGTGCTGCTAGAGATGAGAGGAGCTTCTGGGTCTTCTTCCTTGGCACTCCTGTGAACTCAAAAGTTGGCTCACCTTCTTGACTAAAAATTACTTTCTTTCTGCGGTAGTCCACTAAGGCACTGTACTTGCTAAGGAAATCCATACCAAAAATGATATCGAAATCCTGCATGGCGAGGACTATTAGATTTACATATAGCTCTCGGTCTGCAATTCTAACCAGTACAGCTCGAAGCCACTGATTGGATTCCATGACTTCCCCAGAAGGTAGGGTTGTCAGGAACTTGGAGTTCATACTTTCTGTAGGCACCTGTAAACTACTGGCAAAAGGTATCGATACAAAAGAATGGGTCGCCCCAGTGTCAAATAGTACAGTAGCTATGTGCTGGAAAATAACTACTTGACCTGTTACGACCGTGGAGGCACTAGCAGCTTCTTCTTTGGTGAGGGAGAATACTCTGGCACCATCAAAGGCTGGAACTGGTGGGGCTTCTAACCTTCCTTGACTGATGTAGGGTCCCTCTAGTGCTGCTCCCATGTGGTGCAACTGTGCAGGCTGGCCTCCATATTGCAATGGCTGTGGCTGAGGTGCTTTGAATTTATTAGGACACTCTTTAGCCATGTGTCCTTCCGACCACAGGAGTAACATCCAGCCTGGATGTGTTCTCCCACATTTGGGACAGGGAGGGAGCTTTGTCTGCTTGTTTGCTGGCCCTCCCTTCTGGCTACCTCCTGTGTTCCACTGCTTCCTTTTCCCCTTGCCTTTCCAATTCTGCTTACTTGACTGTGACTTCTGGCTTCCTGCTGTCTTGTCCTCTGTCTTCACCGGCTTATGTTGTGCTCGCTGTGCTTTGATGTTGTTCATGTAATGTTCAGCAATTAATGCTCTCTTGATCAATTCTTCGCGATGGGGTCGATGAGCTCCACCGCTCACATTCGATGCTATCGTGGTCTCGGCATTCGAGCATCAGCGACTCGCTCCTTCTCAGTACTCACTAGCTGCAGACGCAGCTAACTGTTGAACTTCTTGGTTGCTTCCTCCACCGACAGTCACCTTGCTTGAACTCTATAAACTCCTCGTAGTGCTTGTTGGTAATCTGCGGTGGAAGAACTCTTCATAAAACTCGATGAAAATCAGCCCCACTCATCCGATCAACTGCTCTCTTGGTCTTTATCCTCTCCCACCACATACGAGCATCTCCAGACAGAAAAGGGCACTTGACCTTCTCGACTTCGCCAGTCAAGAAGCTCCATAGTGCTCTCTAGTGTTTTAAACCAAGCCGGCATCCAGGGCTCGGTCGTGCTGAGAAGCTCTGGTTTCTTGACCACCTTGATAAGATAAGCTCGGTCTGGGGTCTTGTGGCGGTTCCACGAGTGGTGGTGGAGTCTCGCTACCACCGGGTCTCGCAGTGACAAGCGGAGGAGGGAGGAACGCTTCGGTTTGCCATCGATTGGCAATCACTTCGTTGCTCGCTACTTGCCTCGGAGGTGAGCAACCACTTGAAAGGTTGGGCTCGGTTGCTCTAGGCACTTCGTTCTCTTGAGCTGGTTCCTCAGAGTAGCAGGGGCGTCATCTTCTTGCCATCTAATTATGAAAGGTAAAGGCTTGATATCTTACTTTAACCCTTCTAATCATACTTAAATATGAATAAATAAAAGGGAAACTAAATCTTCTATCTTACTTTAGTACTAGAAAGGAAAGTACTCTATACTGCAGTAAAAATAAGGAAAGCAGAAATAAGAAAGGAATTTAAATACTTTCTTACTTGGAGACGGCAAGGATGATGCTGATGTGTGTGTGATGCTGGAGAATGGAACAGTGCTCTGATACCAACCACCCTTCTTACTACTACTCTCTAAGGGCGACCGTTACCTAACTCCTACTCTACTTACTAGTGTCACTTATGCTATTATTAGCGACACTTAGATTTATCACGGTTCAGAGAAATTCCTACCGAAAAATTTCGGCAGAGTCTCCCCTGTACCGGTGACCAAATCTATAATACACAAGATATATACACAGCCACATGCGGCTGGATCACAATTTATTCACAACCACGCAGTAATAAATCATATCATAATCAAAAACTAATCTAGCAACATGAACTAAACTCAAGCTCCCAGAATGAAGCATAATAAGCTACAATGCACATCAAACTCAATCATAAACTCATAATTTCATAACAGAAATATGGAAAATAAACTAGACATAAACTCTAAATAAATAAGTCTTGCTAGTCCCCTCTGGACCTCTCCATAGTTCAGTCACCACACACATCCATCATCACCACCACCCTGTCGCCTCCCTTCATATCTTAGCTTTTCCTTTATCTGCAGTAGGAGGAAAGAAAACAAGATCTATAAGCGAAAACGCTTAGTAAGTACTAATCTATCTCACAAAACTCGAAATGCATAAGTGCTGAAACTGAAATAATAAAGCTATCTGCATGTGCTCATGGTATACAGAAAATGAACGGAATACAAATCATACTCAGTATCAAGCAGGATAACAAGAAACTAACAATGTAAACTTAGAATCAAAGAAAACTAACCATTCTTATTTATTCTAAGCTTGGAACTTATTTCATTTCTTGTATCCTTGTGTTAGAAATTAATCTTTTAATTTCTATCTTTTACTTTCTTCTTCTTTCTTTCTTCCTTCTTACTTAACTTTTCTTTTCTTAGGTTTTCTTTTCTTGGGCCCAGGCCTAGTACCAACTCATGCGCGTTCCCTAATAGGTTGGGGTTGCGAGCCACCAATCCTAAAAGAGCAGACCTCGGTCTACCAGGGCCAAGACCTCGGAAATGGTCACCTGGATTTGTTTAACGACAAGCTCTTGGATGTCGGGTACTAGCCTCTTACTTTAATTTACTTGTTATCTCTTTTTAATTAGACCTTGGTCTTTTTCTTTACTCATACTTCTCATAATCCTTTATTAGAGCTTATTAGAATCTTTTAGATGTATATCTAACAAGTATAGGATTACAACTAACCAAGCATGCTATATAAAAAAATAACACAAAGGAAAACAAATCTGAACTCCCTAAGCCTGTTATAAAATAGAGCAAAGGAAAGCAAATCTGGACTTTCTAAACATGCTGTAAAATAGGGCAAAAATGCTACTTTAGGGATTCTAATCATGTTATAAAACATAGACAAAGAATACTACTTTAGGGTTTCTTAAGCATGCTGTAAAATAGACAAAGGATGTTACCTTTAGTGATCCTAATCATGCTGTAAAATAGAGCAAAAGAGAGCTAATTTGGACTTTCTACACATGCTGTAAAATAGAACAAAAGAAAGCTAACTTGGACTTTCTAAACATGCTGTGATAAAAGCAAAAGAAAGCTAATCTAACCTTACTAATCATGCTACAAAATAGAGCAAAAAGAAAACTAATTTGATCTTGCTTAATTATGCTACAAAATGGAGCAAAAGAGAACTACTTTAAGCTTACTAATCATGCTATAAAAATAGGGCAAAAGAATGCAACTTTGAACTTTCTAAACATGCTGTAAAATAGAGCAAAAGAAAACTAACTACCAGCCCCATTAATTCGAGATAATGCAAGCCGCATAAGTTAAACCAAATCTGCAATACTTCTTCTACCTATATAGGCTACTCCTGCCACTATTCAGCACCCTGGTAACAAGCAAAAGAGACCAAAAATGCTACCCATGACTATCCATCCCAGTGACCACAACCTGTCCCTTCTTCTCCTTCCTTCAAAGCCCACGGCAGCAAGCACAGAAGCACAAAACATCAATGTTTCAAGCTTTAAACACTAATGGTCATGGCTAAATGATGGAGGAGGCATAACTCACAGCTATCAAAAAAAACCTGCACACCCTTTAGCTAACATCTGGTGTGCTGCTAGAGATGAGAGGAGCTTCTGCGTCTTCTTCCTTGGCACTCCTGTGAACTCAAAAGTTGGCTCACCTTCTGGATTAAAAATTACTTTCTTTCTGCGGCAGTCCACTGAGGCACTGTACTTGCTGAGGAAATCCATACCAAAAATGATATCGAAATCCTGCATGGCGAGGACTATTAGATTTACATATAGCTCTCGGTCTGCAATTCTAACCAGTACAGCTCGAAGCCACTGATTGGATTCCATGACTTCCCCAGAAGGTAGGGTTGTCAGGAACTTGGAGTTCATACTTTCTGTAGGCACCTGTAAACTACTGGCAAAAGGTATCGATACAAAAGAATGGGTCGCCCCAGTGTCAAATAGTACAGTAGTTATGTGCTGGAAAATAACTACTTGACCTGTTACGACCGTGGAGGCACTAGCAGCTTCTTCTTTGGTGAGGGAGAATACTCTGGCACCATCAAAGGCTGGAACTGGTGGGGCTTCTAACCTTCCTTGACTGATGTAGGGTCCCTCTAGTGCTGCTCCCATGTGGTGCAACTGTGCAGGCTGGCCTCCATATTGCAATGGCTATGGCTGAGGTGCTTTGAATTTATTAGGACACTCTTTAGCCATGTGTCCTTCCTGACCACAGGAGTAACATCCAGTCTTACCCAGAAGACAAGCTCCTGGATGTGTTCTCCCACATTTGGGACAGGGAGGGAACTTGGTCTGCTTGTTTGCTGGTCCTCCCTTCTGGCCACTTCCTGTGTTCCACTGCTTCCTTTTACCTTTGCCCTTCCAGTTCTGCTTGCTTGGCTGTGACTTCTGGTCTCCTGCTGTCTTGTCCTCTGTCTTCACTGGCTTATGTTGTGCTCGCTGTGCTTTGATGTTGTTCATGTAATGTTCAGCAATTAATGCTCTACTGATCAATTCTTCGCCAGTCTAGGGTCGATGAGCTCCACTGCTTACATTCAGTGCTATCTGTGGTCTCAGCATTCTGAGCATCAGCCTGACTCGCCTGATTGTAACGACCCAATTTCCCCTATTCTGAGTTTCAAATGTCCATAAAGATATTTGAAAATGCTTTTAAAATATTCTAGAGATTTTTAGGAATTTTTAGAGTATTTTTACGTAATTTTTGGAGGTTGTTTAGTATTTTTACAAAACCAAAGAAGTTTAAGCAAAAAGTGTTGGAGAAGAGGTTCGAACCCGCGACCTCGGGTCGGACCAAACCAAGCCAAACCGGCTTGACCAGCTGGGATAAGAGATTTATGTTAATCTCAAATAGAGTTAAATAAGGTTATAGTATAGTTGAGTTATATCCGATTACTTATAAAAGGAAATAAGTTTTGGGATTTTAGAAAACCTAACTTCTTCTCTCTAAATTCTTCTTCGCCTTCTCTCGCGCGATAGCGGCGGCTCGGGCAGAAAACACATCGAGGCGACGGCGCTAGGGTTCCTCTTCGGTGCCGGCGAAAGGACTCTTCCGGCCAATCTCCAAGCTTCATCGTGCGTGGTCATCCCGACGGAAGGAGCTCGGAAGCACAAAGGAAAAGCTTCGGCCGAAACCCTAGAATCTCTTCCTCTCTTCGGTTGTAAGTCCAAGAACCGCCAGTAAGTACTACTCACCTGTGGTAGGAGTTGCTCCGAGTTTCGATTTTTCTTCCTTGCTTCCGGATTTCACAGTGCCGAGTAGAAATGCATGTTAGGGCTTTCTTCCTTGCTTCCGGATTTGGTTGTGCCGAATTCCTTGTGTTAGGGATATGGTTCCTCTTTTTTAGGATCATGTTGTGCAGAATTTTCTTTACCAAGGTGGTTTCGGGTCTACTATACAATTGGGATCAGAAGCTGCGGGTAACAGCTTCCTATAGTTTTTCCTTGCTTTGTACAGAATTTTGGAACCTGACATAGTAGATTACTTCTTGTACATGATTAGTTTGGAATTGATAAGCCGTGTGACCCTAAAATGTGTGCTCGGTTTGTATTTGGCTCTTTGCTGTGGACTGAACGGTATCAACCCTTTCCCTTTGTGCTGCCGTGAGTCCTTATAGGAAGCTGAGAAGAAGCTTTAAGTAATTTGAATAGTTCCCATTAGCAATTAGTTGAGCATGTGTAATTTCCCTTGCTGCTATGAAACTCAAATTAAATTGTTTAGTTTTCCTTGCCACTTAATGAGCATGAACAGTTAATTTCCTTTTTGCTGCCCTAGCTTGGTTAATCTACCTTTGCTGCCATGGGTTTGTTAAAGAAGAGGAGAAGGAAATTTGAATGGGTTTAGCATGTTGTTTAGATCTTTCCTATGCTGTTAGATCATTCCCTTGTTGTTTAGTTTTTGTTTGCTAATAGTAAAGCATGAGCCATTATCCATTACTAATGATTAGCAAGATCAAATTAGGTTTCTTTTTGCTCTATTTTATAGCATGATTAGTAAGGTTAGATTAGCTTTCTTTTGCTCTTATCACAGCATGTTTAGTAAGTCCAAGTTAGTTTTCTTTTGCTCTATTCTAGAGCATGATTAGTAAGTTCAGATGTGCTTTCTTTTCCTTTGTTTTACAGCATGTTTAGAAAGTTCAGATTTGCTTTTCTGTTGTTTTATTTTATATCATGCTTAGAGAGTTCAGATTTACTTATGTCATTTTTATATAGCATGCTTGGTTAGTTGTAATCCTATACTTGTTAGATATATATCTAAAGGATTCTAATAAGCTCTAATAAAGGATTATGAGAAGTATGAGTAAAGAAAAAGACCAAGGTCTAATTAAAAAGAGATAACAAGTAAATTAAAGTAAGAGGCTAGTACCCGACATCCAAGAGCTTGTCGTTAAACAAATCCAGGTGACCATTTCCGAGGTCTTGGCCTTGGTAGACCGAGGTCTGCTCTTTTAGGATTGGTGGCTCGCAACCCCAACCTATTAGGGAACGCGCATGAGTTGGTACTAGGCCTGGTCCCAAGAAAAGAAAACCCAAAGAAAAGAAAAGTTAAGAAAGAAAGAAAGAAGAAGTGAGTAAAAGATAGGAATTAAAAGATTAATTTCTAACACAAGGATATAAGAAATGAAACAAGTTACATGCTTAGAATAAATAAGAATGGTTAGTTTCTTTAATTCTAAGTTTACATAGTTAGTTTCTTGTTATTCTGCTTGATACTGAGTATGATTTGTATCTAGTCCATTTTCTGTATACCATGAGCATATGCAGATAGTTTTAGTATTTCAGTTTCAGTACTTATGCATTTCATTTATGCATTTCGAGTTTTGTGAGATAGATTAGTACTTACTAAGCGTTTTCGCTTATAGATCTTTTGTTTTTTTTCCTCCTACCGCAGATAAAGGAAAAGCTAAGATATGAAGGGAGGCGACAGGGTGGTGGTGATGATGGATGTGTGTGATGACTGGACTATGGAGAGATCCAGAATGAGCTGGCAAATTGCCAAGACCTTTCTGTTTAGTTCTTTTAGTTCTCTTTTAAGTATTATTATGGGTTGAGACTGTAATTAAGTTTATTCCGCATTTGTAATTAGTTTTCTTTTATTATGAGTTGGAGTAGTATAGTTGTTGCTATTGCTAGAGTAGTTTCTTTCTTCCTGTTGATTTATTACTGCGTGGTTGTGAATAAAATGTGTTCCAGCCGCCTGTGGCTGCGTATATATCTTATGTATTATGGATTTGGTCACCGGTACAGGGGAGATTCTGCCGAAATTTTTCGGTAGGAATTCCTCTAAACTGTGATAAAATCTACCTTACTCTAATTATAGAGTCAGTGCCACTAGGAGGGAAGTTATAGTTAGGTAACAATCTCCCTTAGAGAGTAGTAGTAAGAAAGGGTGGTTGTTACACCTAGTACCAACTGTACAAGATGAAATATCACAAGAAACTGCAACACGTATCACAAATGATACACAATTACAGAAAGTGTCTCATCATAGTGGGAGGGTTGTTAGGCAACCTAAAAGATTCATGCTTTGGGAGAGTCTTTGGATTTGATCCCTGGTGGACATGAACTTGATCCCCGGACATATGACGAAGCGCTTCAAGATAAAGATGTAGCATCTTGGCAAAGAGCAATGAATAAAGAATTAGAATATATGTATTCTAATAAAGTTTGGGAGCTTGAAAATCACCAAATGGTGTAAAAGCCATTAGGTCTACAATAGAAAAGGAAGGACAGACAAGAAGGTGTATACTTTCAAAGCAAAGCTTGTTGAAAAAGAGAAACCTTTTACCGGTAGCCATGCTTAAAGTCTATCTGGATTCCTTTATCTATTGTTGCTCATATGGATTATGAGATTTGGCAAGTGGATGTCAAGACAGTTTTCCTTAACAGAATTCTTGAAGAAAACTTCTATATAAAGCAACCAGAAAGGTTCATTGCAAAGAACAAAGAGCATCTTGTGTGTAAGCTCAATCAGTTTATGGACTGAAGTAAAGCTCCAAGATCTTGGTACATCTGGTTTAATAAATTAATCCAGACCTATGGATTTATTTTATAACCAAATGAGTTTTGTGTATACAAGAAGTGTGATGGAAACGTGGTGGTATTTTTTTATACTTTACGTAGATGACATTTTTGGTAGTTGGAAACAATATCAAAGTGTTGTCGGAAGTAAGGGTATGGTTGTCCAAACAATTCGACATGAAGAGCTTAGGAGAATGTGTACACATTCTTGGGATCAAAGACATAAGGGATCGCAAGAAAAGAATATTGTGCTTATCCCGAGCTTTATACAATCCTTGCTCGTCTTAGCATGCAGAACTCCAAGTTTAGGCATGGAGTAGCTTTATCTAAAGAGATGTCTCCAAGACATCAAAGGAGATAAAGGACATGAAGACAGTTCCTTATACTTCGGCTGTGGGAAGCTTAATGTATGCAATGCTGTGTATGAGACTGGATATCTGTTTTACCGTGGGCATGGTTTGCAAATATCAAAGTAACCCTGGACAAGGACATTGGTCTGCAGTAAAGCATATATTGAAGTATCTTAGAGGCACTAGAGATTATATGCTAGCTTACAAGGCAGATAATTTGTGGGTTGCATGGATTTTGACATCCAATCGGATAGGGATAATAGTAAGTCGACCTCGGGGTTTTGTGTTTACTTTAGGAGGTAAAGTCATAACTATGAAAGAGTGATAAGAATAGGTGTTTTTTTTCGGACTCCACCATAGAAGCTGAGTATATGGCAGCCACTAAGGTAGTCATAGAAGCTGTATGGCTCAGATATTTCAAGATAGACTTAAATATAATTTCTGGTTTTCCCAAAATAATTTGGTGCAGTAGCAAACTTGAAGAAACCATAAGTCCATAAGACAAGTAAACACAATAGAGCACGAGTACCACCCAATACGAGACATCATATAATGAGGAGAAGTTGTTGCAGCCTAGATTACATCAGGTGATAACCTGTAGATCTTTTCACTAAGGTCCTTAAGGCAAGAGCTTTTAATGGACATATTGAAGGATTAGAGAATCAGATGTATGGCAGCATAGTCTTTTAGTATAAGTGGGAGACTGTTGGAGTGTATACTAAAAGCCTAGCTTTTGGTATAAAAATTTATAAGAATCACATTGGTCAAATGTTTACATTTATGATAAATGTAGTTGTTCAATTAATTTATATTGTAGATAACATGGTGTGTGGTGTCACAAACAGAAGATCATGTTATCAGTTCTTTATAAATTATAAACAGTTGCTCACGACTAAGATGGAAAGGAACAAACCATTGGAATAGTCGTAGTGTAATTAGGTATTAGTTTATCTTAACTAATAAATTACACTAGTACACTCTAAGTGTATTGAGTAGGACCATTTTAGGTAAGTTCTTTTTATACTGACTTGATAAAAGAACTAGACCTTAATTATTATGGAAGTGTGTGCTCTTAATCCTAATATAATAACAAACACATAATCAAGAGGACTCCGAAGTTAAGAGATGCTCAACTTTCGAAGATAAAGAAGTCCAAGAAGCCTCATCTTCAAACGAATACAATGAAGAGGGCAAAGAGGGAGCATACTCTTTGTTCCATGTACAAGAGGAAGATGAAGAAGCCTCCACCTCTAGGATTGAGGGGGAGTGACTTTTGTTGACATCGGATCAAGAAGAAGGAGAAACTTCTACATCCGGGTCAAATGGAGAAGAAGACATTGCATCCTCCAAAAATCAAGAAACATCAAATGGAGGAGCAAGTGTCATCCCTACATGTGAAGGTATAAATATTTCAATTAGAAATAAAAATCACATAATATGTTTTGAATGTAGGGAACATGGGCATTATAAGAGCAAATGCCCTAAATTGGCTAAGAAGAAGGGTTAAGTGGCACCAAAGGGCAAGGAGAAGCCCAAAGAGACCGTTCTCGGAACAAAGAAGAGCAAGGAGAACATTGTGTGCTTTTCTTTCAATCAAAGGGGACACTATCGAAGTCAATGTCCCAAGGGGAAGAAAGCGGTCAAGACTCAAGGAGAAAGTACAACTCAAGGGGGAGCCTCCAAGGTAAAACGAAAGGTATCATTGATGTGCGTAGATTTTCTATACTTTTATGCATGTTTTTGTTGATGCGGGAAGCATCCGACGATCGAACTCGTGTTTTGATAATGGCAAAGGATTCAAAGTTAAGGTCTTTTGTGATCTAACAAGTCTGCTTGATTATTTCAGGAAAGTCCTATCTGCGGTTAGGCAAAGGGAAACCCTAGGGGGTGGTAACCCTAGGTCATAGGGGGTGGTAACCCTATACGGAAAGTCTTGACAGGTCGATGGCTTCAGGCAAAAGTCCTAGGGGGTGGTAACCCTAGGTGGAAAGTCCTGGTGTCGCGAACTAGGTGAAAGACTGGACTAGCCGGGAAGCGGATGTCCAGCAGAAAGTCCAGAAGCGTCGAGTGCTAAGCAAAAGTCCAGTCGATCTGGAGGATCGTACTGGCAGCAGGTAAATCTCCTGAGTGGAGTAGGTGAGGAAGCGTTCCCCGTAGAGGGAACAGTAGGCGTCGGGTCGACCTAGGGTTTCCGGACGGAAATCCGAAGTCAGACCCTGACAGTCCGGAGACTGTCATTACTCTGTTATCATATTTTCTATTGTATTGTGGTAACTTTGTGTTGTAGGATATTGTTTGGGACTAACATGTCTTGCAGGCACAAAATAATGAAGTTTTCCCTCGGATGAACAGTGTGCGAGGCGCCTCCATTGTAATGACCCGGCCCTCTTGGCCCATTTGGCGGCCCATTTGGCGGCCCATTTGGCGACCCTCGGGTCGTCGACCGTCGGCCCTTATGTCGTCGGCTCATTTGGCGACCTCTCATGTCGTCGATCGATGACTCTTTGGCTGTGCCGTTACTCACTAGGACTTTCCACCCCTGGCAGTGGATTTTTGCCTCCCCCAGGATTCGAACTCTAAACCTCCAGGCTTAAGTATTAGAGTTTATGAATCCTGGTAACCAAGTGAGATCATCTCACTTGGTTACCAGGATTCATAAACTCTAATACTTAAGCCTGGAGGTTTAGAGTTCGAATCCTGGGGGAGGCAAAAATCCACTGCCAGGAGTGGAAAGTCCTAGTGAGTAACGGCACGGCCAAAGGGTCGTCTGTCGACGACATGAGAGGTCGCCAAATGGGCCGACGACATAAGAGCCGCCAGTTGGGCCGCCACAAGGGTCACCCAAGAGGCCAAAGGGCCGGGTCGTTACAATAAAAAGGCGCCTTTTAATGTAACGACCCGGCCCTCTTGGCCCATTTGGCAGCCTATTTGGCGACCCTCGGGTCGTCGACCGTCGGCCCTTATGTCGTCAGCCCATTTGGCGACCTCGCATGTCGTCGATCGATGACGCTTTGGCAGTGCCGTTACTCACTAGGACTTTCCACCCCTGACAGTGGATTTTTGCCTCCCTTAGGATTCGAACTCTAAACCTCCAGGCTTAAGTATTAGAGTTTATGAATCCTGGTAACCAAGTGAGATCATCTCACTTGGTTACCAGGATTCATAAACTCTAATACTTAAGCTTAGAGGTTTAGAGTTCGAATCCTGGGGGAGGCAAAAATCCACTGCCAGGGGTGGAAAGTCCTAGTGAGTAACGGCACGGCCAAAGAGTCATCGATCGACGACATGAGAGGTCGCCAAATGGACCGACAACATAAGGGCCGACGGTCGATGACCCGAGGGTCGCCAAATGGGCCAAGAGGGCCGGGTCGTTACATCCATGGAGCTTGGAGGCGCCTCAGGTGCAAAGCTGGAGCTGGCTGCGAAGCACCTTGGGAGGCGCCTTGAAGAAGGTATAATGCGCCTTGGGAGGCGCCTTGGATAGGTTATAAGGCGCCTTGAGCAGATGAACTTCGACCAGTTCAAGCTTGATCCACGCGGGAGACTCGGCAGCATGGAGGCACCTTGAATAGCCTTCAAGGCGCCTTGAACACCCTTTATAAGGGGGTTTCGAGCAGCACCTCAATTCATCAATTTCCAAGTGATTCTCTTGCCACGTGCTGCTCCAAAAGACGTTTCGAAGTGTTGCTACTCGTGCCCGACGACCCAGAGCTCCGAGACTTCATTTCTCGTCATCTGTATAGATTTTTTTATCGCACTTCTTGTAATACTTAGTTTGTAATAATCGTGCTTATAGTTGTTGCCCATCGAAAGTGATCAAGGATCGCGGGCCTTCGAGTAGGAGTCGTCATAGGCTCTGAACGAAGTAATTCCTTGTGTCTCTATGTTTGATTGTTTCTTTTATTCCGCTGCGTGTGTTAACTCTGATAGTTTTTCGATAATCGAAAGAAATAGCCGCGAGCGCTATTCCCCCCCCCCCCCCTCCCCTCCCCTCTAGCGCGTCTCGATCCAACAATTGGTATCAGAGGGGGTAGCGCTGATCTGGTGCAACCACCAATCACGTAATTTTTTCTTCGCAGTGTTTTTAATTTTTCGGAGTCAACTAAAATTAGTATTCTTACTAAATTCCAGTTTTTTTCTCGTATCCATCTCGCTTGAAGTTGGTGCAAACACCACTCGTGTTAGTTTTTTTTATATATACTTTACTCCCGCACTACTAATCCAAGACATAGTCTTGGGACATATTTTTTCTTCTCTCTTTTGTTTGCATATTCTCTTAATGGCACATCAAGAGGGTTTTAGCACCGTCCGTCCCCCGCTCTTCTCCGGAGAAGATTTCGGATACTGGAAGGGACGGATGGAGATGTTTCTAAAAATCCAGTTCGAAATGTGGATGATCATTCGAACTAGATTTCAACTACCAACTGGCACTGATGGCAAACCTACCCCTTGCGAAGACTGGGAACCATCCTTCATCAAGAAAGTGGAAGCCAACGCCAAAGCTACATGCACCCTCCAGTGTGGACTGACCAAAGAAGAGCTCAACAGAGTCAGTTCATTCTCATCAGCAAAGGAGCTTTGGGAAAAGCTGATCGAACTCCACGAGGGCACCTCGGAAACCAAGGTAAGTAAGCGTGATTTACTATTCAATAAACTGTATAACTTAAAAATGCAGAAAAATGAGACGGCAAGCCAGTTACACATGAGGATTCAAGACATTCTCAATTCTCTACATGCGATTGGGCAGAAAGTCGAAAATCGGGACGTCATAAGGTATTCTCTTAATTCATTTCCAAGGAATACATTATGGGCATCAATGGTAGATGCCTACAAAGTCTCCAAGGATTTGTCTTCTTTAAAGTTAGATGAATTATTTAGTGAATTTGAACTTCATGAACAAACTAATGCACAGCCAACCGAGAAGGGTATTGCTTTGGTTGCAAGTACTAGTCGAACACGGGAACCAAGAGTACGGTGAAAAATTGAGCCGGAATCAGAAGACGAACCTGACTCAGAAGATGAAGAAGACGAACTGACCATCGAACTCGTGAACCTCATGAAGAAGCTCTACAAGAAGAAGAAGGGCTTCAACAAAAAAGACCTGAAGAAGGCGGTACAATCCAAGGAGGCCCAACTGAGTTCGAAGGTAAAATTTGAAGTAACCTGCTATGGATGCAACCAGAAGGGGCACATAAAAGCCAACTGCCCCAACCAAAAGGAAGCCAAAAAGCAAAGAAGAAAGAAGACCCTTAAGGCGACCTGGGATGAATCTTCTTCGGAGGACGACGACGACGAACTCGATCAGACGAGTTTACTCACATTGATGGCTCAGGACTAGATCGTCGAATCCGAGAGCGAGAGCGAGTCAGAGGCCGAGTCCGAGCGAAGCCACGGATCCACATCCATTTCCGAAGGGCCAGACTCCACTATAAGTATTCCTAGACTTAATAATTTAGTCAATTACTTATTACGCAAGTTAGCTAAGTCGAACCTTAAGATTAAGTCACTTCTAAAGGAAGTAGCTGTCCTTAAAGAAGTGACTAACTCTAAATCCTTACCTGATCAAGTTCAGACTGGAAATTCAACTCAAGTTCAAAAACTTGAGGAAGAAAATTCGAGTTTGAAAAATCAGGTCAAGGATTTAAAAAATACCTTAGAACGGTTTTCTTTAGACTCCAAGAATCTTGACATAATTCTTGGGACACAAAGAGCCGTTTACAATAGAACTGGGCTAGGATATAAAAGTAAAAAGAAATATAAATCTTATTTATCCTTAATAAACAAACAAAATAGTAAATCAGTCCAAGCATGGGTCCCCAAGTCCAAATTGATCAATCAAGTTGGACTTGGTAAATACTGGGTCCCAAAGGATCAAATACACTACCTCGATAGACCATATCGAGGCTATGATCCAGGGGGAGCAAAAAGAAAAACGATCTTAACAAAATCAAATTCAAAATTCAAAATTAAAATATAAATTCAAAATTCAAAAATCAAAATCAAATTAAAAATTCAAAATTAAAATATAAATTCAAAATTCAAAAATCAAAATCAAATTAAAAATTTGAAATTAAAATATAAAATTCAAAATCAAATTAAAAATTTGAAATTAAAATACAAATTCAAAATTCAAAACCAAAATTAAATTAAAAATTTTGAAATTAAAATCAAATAAAAGATAGATGGAAGATCCAGAATAGCTGGCACCCCCAACTAAACTACCCGACAGGGTAACTGAACTTAATCTACCCAAAATGGGTAAAACAAGAGTAGATTATCCGGCAGGGTAATTAAGGTTAGATTAAAACGGACTAGGATTAACTTGACCCATGGTACTGGTGAAGTTTTTGGATGATAGTACGTTAGGGAAACTTGGGCATCGCATGTCTAGGAAGATATGGCTTTGACCTGGTGCATTTGGCCAAGTGGAACTGACTGAAGCTACCCTTAAATGGATCCTAACTAGTTAGACCAAGGTTTAGTATTAAGTTCAATGGGTAGGACTATTTGGAAAACCTCGAAGGCATGGTTACTTTAATGAGTTCCTTGTGACTCACCATAGCCCAGAAGCTTATCCAAAGAATGCTTACTTGTTGAACCCAAAGCTAAACCTGAATCTAACACAAAGTTAAACCTTACCCTAAAATTAAACCATAATTCATCTCACAACAATTATAAAGTTCTCTGATTGAAATTTTAGATCAGGTGAGATGACTAAGAAATTAAAATTAAAATTGACTTGAACTTAAATCTAACTAATTAACTTAAATTATCTTCAAAATTAATTAACTTAAAATTATTTTAAAACTTAATTTCAAAAGATTTTAAAAACTTAATTTCAAAATGATTTTAAAACTTAATTTCAAAATTATTTTAAAACTTAATTTCAAAATGATTTTAAAACTTAATTTCAAAATGATTTTAAAAAAAAACTTAATTTCAAAATTATTTTAAAACTTAATTTCAAAATTATTTTAGAACTTAATTTCAAAATTATTTTAAACTTCATTTCAAAATCTTATTTAAAACCTTTCCAAAACTTTTCAAAACGTTAACCATAGGATTAATTGCTTGCTAACTTAGATTGGGTGAGATAGAAAAACTAAGGAGTCTACTTCAAATAAGCTATCTTTAAATCCATTAAAGAGAAACCAATTCAACTACTTCATGTGAAGGAATTGGATCAATGGATGTTGGATAGTGGATGCTCCAGACACATGACTGGAGATAAATTGAAGTTTACTAAACTCAAGTACAAGAATTTAGGATCGGTTGCATTCGGCAATGACGGTAAACTTAAAGTAATCGGAAAAGGTAATATTGAACTTAGTTCCGATTTCATTATTTGAAATATTTTATTGGTTGAAAATTTTAACTTTAATTTACTAAGTATAAGTCAATTGTGTGATAGTGGATATCTAGTCAATTTTGATAAATCTGGGTGTCTAGTTAAAAACATCGAAAACCCTGAGATTAGACTTAAGGGGCTTAGGAAGAATAACATCTACACAATTGACCTATCAATATCCTCAATAAAGTGTCTCTTGACACAACAAGAGGAAACCCAACTGTGGCACAGAAGACTGGGTCACACTCACACTAGACTCATTTCAAAAATGAGTCAAAATGGCCTAGTTAGAGGTTTGCCCAAATTAAAATTTATTGAAAACTCAATCTGTGATGCATGTCAAAAAGGAAAACAAACCAAGTCAACCCACAAGTCAACCAACCTAGAAAGAACTAACTCCTTACTTGAGCTCCTTCACCTTGACCTATTTGATTCACATGGAGCCAAATCACTAAGCAAGAACCAATATTGCTTAGTGATAATTGATGATTTCTCTAGGTACACATGGGTAAAATTCCTAAAAACAAAAGATGAAACCTATGAAACATTTAGTAATTTTTGCAAATTAACGGAAAATGAAAAAGATACTAAAATTAAAAGAATAAGAAGTGATCAGGGGGGGGGGAGGGGGGATTTGAAAATCATAGGTTTACCCAATTTTGTAAAATAAATGAATACCAACATGAATTTTCATGTCCTAGAACCCCCCAACAAAATGGTCTAGTGGAACGTAAAAATAGAACACTACAAGAAGCCGCTAGGACTATGTTAAACGAATATAATTTAAATCATCAATTTTGGGCGAAAGCAATAAATACTGCAAATTATATTCAAAACAGAATTTTAATTAACAAACCTCACAATAAAACACCCTATGAACTTTATTACCATAAAATTCCTAACCTAAACTATTTAAAAGTATTTGGTTGTAAAGTTCACATTTTAAATACTAAAGATTACTTAGGAAAATTTATACCCAAGTCTAACCAAGGAATATTTTTGGGATACTCCTCAACTAGTAGGGCCTTCAGAGTATATAATCAAAATACCTTAAAAGTTGAAGAAACAACTAATGTTGTGAGATACGGCAAAATAAAATAACCTATAATGATTTATGGGAATTTTTAGACATTTTTCTGGATTTATTTGGAGGACTTATGACAATGTTTAAAGGGATAATGGAAATCACCATTTGAGAGGCTTATTAGGGAGTTAATTAGGTGGAGAAATTAAACCCTACCTATATAAATAAGAAGCTACAGTGCTTGGGCCCTAAAGGCCGCCTCATTCCCTTCTCATTCCCTTCGTGTCCACCCCGCCGAAAACTCCCGATTCCCCTCGAGCTCACCCTATCCACCGACGGGATCAGCATCGACGCACGTCCGCGGTCGATCGCCGGTGCCTAGTCGCAAATCGAGTCTCCGAGCTTCTCAACTCCTTAACGCGGGGCCGCGACAGTGGAGCTTCTCCGGAGTGTAGCCTCGCATCGAGCTGATTCCGTCGGGTGCTTGTCGCCGACTGTGAGGGTTTCCGCCATTGAGGTAAGTGGAGTTATGGAATGGCTCGATTAGGGTTTTGAGACTTTAGTTTTGTGATTTGAGGTTAGATTGGGATGTGGCGTTGATTGAGGTGTTGTCCCGGCAGTGTCACACTGTGAGGAGCTTGGCCAGGATTCTCCAGCAGCAAACGGACACCGGTGGACTTCCTCAGCAGTGGGATTTCCAGCCGTGAGTCACTAGTGACTTGCTGTGAAGGGCTCGGATCTACTTCCAGTAGCTATTCTTCCTCCGGGAATCTATAGGTAAGGTTTCTTCCACTGTAGGTGTTAGGGTTGCATATTTAAATATTGGTTTCAAATTGGATTTGATACTGAGTATGTAATGATTGGGGTGTTTGTGATGTGTATGTTGGATCGAGATGTGCTAGAGGGGGGGGGGGGTGAATAGTACTCGTGGCTAAATCGTTCGATTTGTAAAACGCTCGAGTAATTAAGACGCAGCGGAATAAAAAGTAAACACACAAACACAGAGGAATTTACTTCGTTCGGAGCCTAAGGCGACTCCTACTCGAAGGCCCGCGATCCTTGATCGCTTCCGGTGGGCAACAACTATAAGCTCGATTATTACAGACTAAGTATTACAAGAGATGCGATAAAAGAAATCTATACCGACGACGAAAAAGAGGAATCTTGGAGCTCTGGGTCGTCGTAGACGTGTAGCAGCACTTCCGGGAGTCTTTCGGAGCAGCACGTTGAGTAAAGAAGGCTTGGAACTTGTTGTTCTGGTGCTGCTGCTCGAGACCCCTTATAAAGGGTGTTCAAGGCACCTTGAATCCCTTCAAGGCGCCTTAAACAGGCCGAGTCACCCGCGGAGATCAGCACAGACTTGGTCGAACTTCATCCAGTTCAAGGCGCCTTCAGCCTACCCAAGGCGCCTTCAACCTTCGACCCAAGGTGCCTTGAACTTCATCTAAGGAGCCTCCAACCTTCTGCGCTGGCTTTTCCTGGTTCGCACCCGAGGCGCCTCCAAGCTCCATGGAGTTGCTCCTTTGTTCCTGCAAAATGTGTTAGTCCCAAACACATACCCTGCAAAACAAAGTTAGCACAGAAACATAATGAATGATAATAATGAAAGTTTTGACAGCATTCGAACTGTCCGGGTCTGACTTCAGGTTTCCCCCCGGAAACCCTAGGTCGACCCGACGCCTACTGTTCCCTCTACGGGGAACACGTCCTCACCTACTCCACTCAGGAGATTTACCTGTTGCCAGTGCGATCCTCCAGATTAACTGGACTTTTGCTCAGCACTCGACGCTTCCGGACTTTCTGCTGGACATCCACTTCCCGGCTAGTCCAGTCTTTCACCTGGTTCGCGACACCAGGACTTTCCACCTAGGGTTCCCACCCCCTAGGACTTTTGCCTGAAGCCATCGACCTGCCAAGACTTTCCGCATAGGGTTACCACCCCCTATGACCTAGGGTTACCACCCCCTAGGGTTTTCCCTTTGCCTAACCGCAGCTAGGACTTTTCTCCACCTAGGGTTACCACCCCCTAGGACCTAGGGTTACCACCCCCTAGGGTTTTTCACCTGCCTAACCGCAGTTAGGACTTTTCCTGAAATACTCATTCAACATGTTAGATCACAACACACCTTAACTTTGAGTCCTTTGCCATTATCAAAACTCAGGTTCGATCGTTAGATGCTTCCCGCACCAACAATCTCCCCCTTTTTGATTATGGCAACCCAAATTCAAAGTTAAGTAAAAATGCATAAAAAGGTTTTAAGTGAGCAAGCTTAAGTATATAAAATCAAATCAACTCCTAACTTAAGCTAACACTTAAACTTTTGTGAAGCTCCCCCTTAATACAGGGTTTCCTTTTTAAATTTTTACTTTTTACTTTTAAAGTTTACTTTTGATTTTTCTTATTCTCCCCCTTTGCCTTTATCAAAAAATAATCCAGTTTCAATTTTTCTTTTTTTGAAAAATAAATTAGACTTAAAAAACAGGCTAAGTTGAAAAGCCACTTTTCACCTAAAATTTTGAAAGCACTGAGTTAAAATTTTGTAAAACTATCTGAAAGGTAACCTAGAAAATATCTTAGCAATAATATATAACGGTAGGTTTCAATGTTGGATAAGTTTGAAAAAATTTGAAAGTTGCTTTATGAACCACTTAGCTAAGCCTTTTGTAAACATTGAACTTTAAAAATTTAGCTTAAGTGAAAAGTGCCTTAGCTTAAAAAACTTGTTAATTTTTAAGTTGAAGAGAGAGAGTAGCTAAAAATTTGATTTAGGTTATCTATTCAGTTGGTCCTTAAGTCCAAGCATGAGTCAAGTTGAATAGCAATGTAATTGTTGTTGATCAGGTATCAGAGCCCTAAAGTATAGGCATTTTTACCTAACAGATTGAGTATCCTTTGCCAACTGTCTAACCTTGAGTTACTTGCTTAATGTCCACAGGACAATAGCTTTCACTTGGTTAGTCAAGTTAAGTTATTTGGTCCAGATAGACTTGACTAGAGCTGGAGAACTTAACTTGATTAATGTTTATTGCATATTTAACGCCCAGACTCATATCGATGCACAGATATAAGCATTCTTGAGTCCAGGCTGTACCCTATGCATCTCACGCCGTTCTATATTTTACAAACATAATCAAGGTAAACCTAGGTGTTTGTGAGATGCTCTGGCTGAGTCCTAGGGGAACATGATTTCTAGGGGAAAATCCTAGGCTAAGTCCAATTTTTGAAATTTTAGAAAAGTAGGGATTTTGACAAAATCAAGATTTTACCTAGAATTTATAAAAAAATGTAAGAATATAATGTTATAGTATCTATTCTACCCAACACATACCTATTTGTCTTCTAAGAGAGCTGAACTCAAGTTCAGGTAAGGGTTTTGTGAAAATGTCAGTTAGGTTTGATTTTGACTCAACATAGTTGAGTATAATATCACCCTTAGCTACATGATCCCTTACAAAATGATGCTTCACCTCTATATGTTTAGTCCATGAGTGATGAATTGGGTTTTTTGTTAGATTTATTGAACTTATATTATCAATTGAAATTTTTGTTTTATGATATTCTAGTTGATAGTCTTTTAGAGTATGCATCATCCATAGCAATTGAGATGCGCATTCACCTAAGGCTATATATTCAGCTTCAGTGGTAGATAAAGCAACACAATGTTGCTTTCTACTTGACCAACTTACAAGGCATTGCCCTATAAATTGACAACTGCCACTTGTGCTTTTTCTATCTAACTTGCATCCAGCGTAATCTGAGTCAGAATAGCCATGAAGATCAAGAGTGCAAGTTCTAGGGTACCAGAGTCCTATATTTAGAGTACCTTTAATGTACCTAAGTATTCTTTTAACATAGGTTAAGTGTGACTCTTTTGCACAGGATTGGTATCTTGCGCACATTCCTACAGCAAACAATATATCAGGTCGGCTTGCAGTTAGATACAGTAAACTACCTATTATACTTCTATAATATTTTGGGTCTACTAGTTTTCCAACTGGGTCAGAGTCAATATTGATGTTGGTTGCCATTGGAGTATTTATTATTTTTGAATTTTTCATACAGAATTTTTTAATTAACTCCTTAGCATATTTAGTTTGATAAACATAACTTCCATCTTTAGTTTATTTTATTTGTAAGCCTAAGAAAAAATTAAGTTCACCAACCATACTCATTTCAAATTCATTTTCCATTAGTCTAACAAATTCTTTTAGAAATTTAGAGTTAGTAGATCCAAAAATTATATCATCAACATAGATTTGGGCTATGAAGATGTCTTTATCTACAGTTTTTACAAATAGAGTTGGATCTATTTGACCTTAGTTGAAGCCTTTGGATATAAGGTGATTGGATAACCGTTCGTACCATGCCCTAGGGGCTTGTTTAAGTCCATACAAGGCCTTTTTTAACTTAAATACATGATTAGGATTGTCTAAGTCTTCAAATCCTAGGGGTTGGCTTACATAGACCTCTTCTTTGATGAAACCATTTAAAAAGGCTGACTTAACATCCATTTGGAATAATTTAAACCCTTTATTTGCTGCATAGGCTAATAGCATTCGAATGGATTCGAGTCTAGCTACTGGTGCGTAGGTTTCATCGTAGTCTAATCCTTCAACTTGACTAAACCCTTTGGCTACTAGTCTGGCTTTGTTTCTTATGATATCACCCTGATCATCCAACTTATTTCTAAAAATCCATTTGGTGTCTATTATTGATTTATCTATGGGTTTAGGTACAAGGTCCCAGACTTGGTTTCTCTCAAATTGGGCTAATTCTTCCTGCATTGCAATAATCCAGTCTGGATCAGGCAGGGCTTCTTCTATAGTCTTAGGTTCAATTTTAGAAATTAGAGCGATCTGACTAAGGTTTCTATAGGATGATCTTGTTCTGACTCCAAGGTTTGGGTCACCCAAAATTTGGTCAGGTGGGTGAGAAGTGCTTATTCTAGTTGGTCTTATCTGTGAGTCAGAACCTTGTTCTTCAGACTCATTAAGATTAGGTTGGATTTCATCATCATCTACTGCTCTTGGGTTAGTGTCAATATTTTCATTAGTTAAATTATTTTCTTCATCAAATATTACATTAGTTGTTTCTTCAACTTTCAAGGTATTTTGATTATATACTCTAAAGGCTCTACTGGTGGAGGAGTATTCTAAGAATATTCCTTGGTTAGATTTGGGTGTAAATTTTCCTAAGTAATCTTTAGTATTTAAAATGTGAACTTTACAACCAAATACTTTTAAGTAGTTTAAGTTGGGAATTTTATGATAATATAGTTCATAAGGAGTTTTCTTGTGATATTTATTGATTAAAATTCTGTTTTGAATATGATTTGCAGTATTTATGGCTTCAGCCCAAAATTGGTGATTTAAATTATATTCATTTAACATAGTTCTGGCGGCTTCTTGTAGTGTTCTATTTTTACGTTCCACCAGGCCATTTTGCTGAGGGGTTCTAGGACATGAAAATTCATGTAGATATCCATTTATTTTACAAAATTGAGTAAATCTATGATTGTCAAATTCTCCCCTGTGATCACTTCTTATTCTTTTAATTTTAGTATCTTTTTCATTTTCTATTAATTTGCAAAAAATACTAAATGTTTCATAGGTTTCATCTTTTGTTTTTAGGAATCTTACCCATGTAAACCTAGAATAGTCATCAATTATTACTAAGCAATACTGGTTCTTGCTTAATGACTTGGCTCTATGTGAATCAAATAGGTCAAGATGAAGGAGCTCAAGTAATGAGTTGGTTCTTTCTAGATTTGTTGGTTTGTGTGTTGACTTAGTTTGTTTTCCTTGTTGACAAGCATTACAGATTGAGGTTTCAATGAATTTTAGTTTGGGCAAACCTCTAACTAGACCGTTATGACTCATTCTTGAAATGAGTCTTGTGTGAGTGTGACCCAGTCTTCTGTGCCACAAGTCAGTCTCCTCTTCTTGTGTTATTAAACACTTTATTGAGGATGTGGGTAGATTAATTGAGTACATGTTATTTTTCCTAAGTCCCTTAAGTGTAATTTCCGGATTTTCAATATTTCTGACTAAACACCTAGTTTTGTCAAAAGTGACTAAGTATCCGCTATCACATAATTGGCTTATACTTAGTAAGTTGAAATTGAAATTATCAACTAACAGAACTTTTCTAATAATAAACTCGGAGCTGAGTTCGATATTACCTCTTCCGATTACTTTAAGTTGACCATTGTTGCCAAATGCAACTGATCCTAAATTTTGTAATTTGAGCTTTGAAAACTTCAATTTATCTCCAGTCATATGTCTGGAGCATCCACTATCCAACATCCATTGATCCAACTCCTACACATGAAGTAGTTGAATTGGTTTCTTTTTAATGGATTAAAGATAGCATGATTGAAGCAGACACTATGTTTTCTAATCCATTGTATTTAAAAGAACTTTGCATTTTAAGTTTTAAATAATTTTGAAATTGATTTTTAAATAGTTTTTAAAAAAAATTTAAATAATTTTGAAATAAATTTTGAGTTAATTACTTTGATGATAATTCAAGATAATTAACTTGATTAATTTAAATTCAATTCAATTTTACTTTTGATTCTTAGTCATCTCACCCGATCTAAATTTTCAATCAGGGAACCCTATAATTGTTGTGAGATGAATTATGGTTGAATTTTAGGGTAGGGTTTGACTTTGTGTTAGATTCAGGTTTAGCTTTGGGTTCAACAAGTAAGCATTCTTTGGATAAACTTCTGGGCTATGGTGAGTCACAAGGAACTCATTAAAGTAACCATGCCTTCGAGGTTTTCCAAATAGTCCTACCCACTGAACTTAATACTGAACCTTGGTCTAACTAGTTAGGATCCATTTAAGGGTAGCTTCGGTCAGTTCCACTTGGCCAAATGCACCAGGTCGAAGCCATATCTTCCTAGACATGTGATGCCCAAGCTTCCCTAACGTACTATCATCCAAAAACTTCACCAGTACCGTGGGTCAAGTTAAATCTCGCCCTTTTATCTAACCTTAATTACCCTGCCGGGTAGTCTATTCTTGTTTACCCATTCCGGGTAGTTTAGTTGGGGGTGCCAGCTATTCTGGATCCTTCTTCTATTGACTTTTGAATTTTTGAATTTTAATTTAATTTTAAATTTTGTAATTTGAATTTTGAATTTTTGAAGTTTAATTTAATTTCAAATTTAGAATTTGTAATTTGATTTTTGAGTTTTATTTTAATTTCAAATTTGTGATTTGAAGTTTAAATTTTGAAGTTTAATTTAATTTCGAATTTAGAATTTGTAATTTGATTTTTGAATTTTATTTTAATTTCGAATTTGTAATTTGAATTTTGAATTTTTGAAGTTTAATTTAATTTCAAATTTAGAATTTGTAATTTGATTTTTGAGTTTTATTTTAATTTCGAATTTGTGATTTGAATTTTGAATTTTATTTTAATTTCGAATTTGTAATTTGAATTTTAATTTGGTTTGATTAATATCGTTTTTCTTTTTGCTCCCCCTGGATCATGGCCTCGATGTGGTCTATCGAGGTAGTATATTTGATCCTTCGGGACCCAGTATTGACCAGATCCAACTTGATTGATCAATTTGGACATGGGGACCCATGCTTTGACTGATTTACTACTTTGTTTGTTTATTAAGGATAAATAGGATTTATATTTCTTTTTACTTTTGTATCCTAGCCCAGTTCTATTGTAGACAGCTCTTTGTGTCCCAAGAATTAGATCCAAATTCTTGGAACCAAGAGAGAACTTTTCTAGAGTAATTTCTAACTTGTTTAACTGATTTTTCAGATTTGAATTTTCTTTCTCAAGTCGTTGTACTTGAGTTGAATCTTCAGTTAAACATTTTGAGTTAGTTACTCCTTTAAGAGTGGTTATTTCTCTTAAAAGTGACTTAATTTTCAAATTTAACTTAGCTAATTTGCGAAGTAAATAATTGACTAAATTATTGAGTCTAGGAATACTTACAGCGGAGTCTGGTCCTTCGGAAACGGATGCGGATCCGTGGCTTTGCTCAGAGTCGGCTTCTGACTCGCTCTCGGATTCGCTGGTCTGGTCCCGGGACATCAATGCGAGTAAACTTGTTTGGTTGAGTTCGTCGTCTTCGTCCTCCGAAGAAGATTCGTCCCAGGTTGCCTTTAGAGCCTTTTTTTCTTCTTTGCTTCTTGGCTTCCTTTTGATTGGGGCAGTTTGCCTTGATGTGGCCCTTCTGGTTGCACCCGTAACATGTGACTTCAAATTTTGTCTTTGATTGGGCCTCCTTGGATTGAACTGCCTTCTTTAGATCTTTCTTGTTAAATCCCTTCTTCTTCTTGTAGAGTTTCTTTACAAGATTTACAAATTCGCCGGCCAGTTCATCTTCTGAATTGGATTCGTCTTCTGATTCCGATTCAACTTTTCGTCGTCCTCTTAATTCCCGTGTTCGACTCGTTCCTGCAACCAAAGCAATCCCTTTCTCGGATGGCCGTGCATTAGTCTGTTCATGGAGTTCGAATTCACTAAACAATTCATCTAATTTTAAGGAAGACAAATCCTTAGAGACTTTATAGGCATCTACCATTGATGCCCATAGTGTACTCCTAGGGAATGAGTTAAGGGCATACCTTATTATATCTCTGTTTTCTACCTTCTGCCCGATTCCATGTAGAGAATTCAGGATATCTTGAATTCGGGCGTGCAAAGAGCTTGCCGTCTCGCCTTCCTGCATTTTCAAATTGTATAGTTTATTTAATAACAAATCACGCTTACTTACCTTGGTTTCCGAGGTGCCCTCGTGTAGTTCGATCAGTTTCTCCCATAGTTCCTTTGAGGAGGAGAATGGACCGACTCTGTTGAGCTCTTCTTTGGTCAGACCGCATTGGATGGTGCAGGTGGCTTTGGCGTCGGCTTCCACCTTCTTGATAAATGCAGGCTCCCAGTTTTCACAGGATGTAGGCTTACCATTGGTACCAGTTGGTAGTTGTAGTCCTGTTCTGACGATCATCCAGGTGTCGAACTGGATCTTCAGATATATTTCCATTCGCCCTTTCCAATATCCGAAGTCTTCTCTGGAAAATAGTGGGGGGCGAACGGTGCTATATCCTTCTTGTTGGGCCATTTAGATCTAACAAAAAAAAAACAACAAGATATATTCCAAGACTGAGTCTTGGATTAGTAGTGTGGGAAGAGAATAGTAATAATTACGAGCTCGAGTGGTGTTGCACCAACTTCGGGCAAAAAATCGATTCGTAAAAAGAAATTAGAATATAGCTATGAGGCTAAATTCTAATTGACTCCGAATAAAACCACGAAAAGAAAATTGTCTTGAATAGTGGTTGCACTGATTCAAGACGACCCCGCTCTGATACCAAATGTTGGATCGAGACGTGCTTGAGGGGGGGGTGAATAGCACTCGTGGCTAAATCGTTCGATTTGTAAAACACTCGAGTAATTAAGACGCAGCGGAATAAAAAGCAAACACACAAACACAGAGGAATTTACTTCGTTCGGAGCCTAAGGCGACTCCTACTCGAAGGCCCGCGATCCTTGATCGCTTCCGTTGGGCAACAACTATAAGCTCGATTATTACAGACTAAGTATTACAAGAGATGCGATAAAAGAAATCTATACCGACGACGAAAAAGAGGAATCTTGGAGCTCTGGGTCGTCGTAGACGTGTAGCAGCACTTCCGGGAGTCTTTCGGAGCAGCACGTTGAGTAAAGAAGGCTTGGAACTTGTTGTTCTGGTGCTGCTGCTCGAGACCCCTTATAAAGGGTGTTTAAGGCGCCTTGAAGCCCTTCAAGGCACCTTAAACAGGCCGAGTCACCCGCGGAGATCAGCACAGACTTGGTCGAACTTCATCCAGTTCAAGGCGCCTTCAGCCTACCCAAGCCGCCTTCAACCTTCGACCCAAGGTGCCTTGAACTTCATCTAAGGTGCCTCCAACCTTCTGTGCTGGCTTTTCCTGGTTCGCACCCGAGGCGCCTCCAAGCTCCATGGAGGCGCCTCGGAGTTGTAACTTGCTCCTTTGTTCCTGCAAAATGTGTTAGTCCCAAACACATACCCTGCAAAATAAAGTTAGCACAGAAACATAATGAATGATAATAATGAAAGTTTTGACAGCATTCGAACTGTCCGGGTCTGACTTCAGGTTTCCCCCCGGAAACCCTAGGTCGACCCGACGCCTACTGTTCCCTCTACAGGGAACACGTCCTCACCTACACCACTCAGGAGATTTACCAGATCGACTGGACTTTTGCTCAGCACTCGACGCTTCCGGACTTTCTGCTGGACATCCGCTTCCCGGCTAGTCCAGTCTTTCACCTAGTTCGCGACACCAGGACTTTCCACCTAGGGTTCCCACCCCCTAGGACTTTTGCCTGAAGCCATCGACCTGCCAAGACTTTCCGCATAGGGTTACCACCCCCTATGACCTAGGGTTACCACCCCCTAGGGTTTTTCCCTTTGCCTAACCGCAGCTAGGACTTTTCTCCACCTAGGGTTACCACCCCCTAGGGTTTTTCACCTGCCTAACCGCAGTTAGGACTTTTCCTGAAATACTCATTCAACATGTTAGATCACAACACACCTTAACTTTGAGTCCTTTGCCATTATCAAAACTCAGGTTCGATCGTTAGATGCTTCCCGCACCAACAGTGTATAGCGTTGTAAAAACTTGGTTAGGCGATCTGTGGCAGTATACTCCACTGGTGAGCAATTTGTCAGCAGCTTCACTGTCGAACAGAGGGTTAACAGAAGGAATTTATGCTCTAAGGTAAGATCTTGGAATATAGAAACATGTTGTAGAATTGACTATAATTGCTCAGTAGTGATTGGAAGTTAAATGCATGATTTGGGAATTCTAGTTGACATAGTTTCGGTTGGGAATTGTTTGATCTGAAGACATAAACTAGGGTTTTGGTTTAGGTTGTGCAAATCAGTGCGGTTTCGTTTGGATAAGGACTGGAACTCGGATTAAATTCGCATGCTTTGTACACTAGTTTAGTTATTCTGTTTCCTATGTATTTAGTTAAATTTTGTACGTTGACACAGGACTTTGATCGAGGCGGGTATTGTGACGAGGTTGACGTCGGATTCAACCTACATTTGAGGCGGGTACTTTTTACTTGTTTCTTTAGTTATTGTTCTTGGTGCATGAGTAGCCCAGATAAAGTAGAGTTTATCTTGACTCCACTCATTTTATTTCTTGTGCTTGATACTTTATCCACTCAATCTTCGAGATGTTCACTTTCGTATCTATACAGTCTCCCGTTGTTATTCTTGATAACTAGAAGATACTAGATGCCATGTTTACCTATTTGACTACTGTTTATTTATGCTTAGTATTGAGCATGCGGATTCATGTAGCATACCTAATTTCCTGTTATATATATATGATGACTGTTGCATTATTCGCATCATGTCATTGCATGCATAGCCGATGACTTTGGCTCCCTTATGGTTGAGACGGTCGTTGGCCTGGGCCGCACGCTCGACCACTCATGGGTAGTGGTAGCTTGGAGCGTGCCGCATGTCCTGTCATGCCCCCCACTCGTACACTCATGGGTAGTGTCTGCTGGAGTCGCGGGCAGCAGGGACCCCCCTCGCAGACGTAGCTATTCAGCTACTATGCAACTGTCCCCTCGACCACTTGAGAGTAGTGGTAGCTGGAGTGGTGTACAGTCTGTCATTGTCCCGGCCTCTCGTCCATACTGGGGTCATGGACTTGAGGGGTGGGCGGGAGTGACCATCCGTGCATACGCTACTTTTTGATATACCTGCTTATGTTGTTTATGCTTACTTATGCAGTTCTGTTATCACATACCTGTTATATATGCTTGGACACTGATTATTATTACAGTATACTTTATATGTGATTCTGGTAGTTATGAGCAGTACTGTAGCAGTTTATGTTATCTCAGACCTTACACTGTTAGCCTAGGATATGGTTTCAGGTATGGATATATACTTTGTTTACCCAGTAGTATCTGCTATTTATCTTTCCGAGACTGTATCCTTTTGTATTCCTGTTCTTTATGACACTCATGCACTGTCTATTCTATTACCCGCTGAGTCTTTATACTCACCACCCACATTGGTAATTTCACCAGGTAACTGATAGCGATGCTAATACACTTGGAGGAGGATCCCGACTGCCGGTCCCACGTCGCTTCCGAGGATGGTTTTAAGATTTTGGTTTTCATTTTATTGTGAGTTAAACCTTTGAATTTAGCATTGTAATAATTGGGCTGTGGACTTGTTATTTTGTATTTGATTGTTTTGTCGAGGAGTCAAGCCGAGCCGGCCCGCGGTGAGTTTTTGTTACTTTATACTTGTTATTTTTGTTTTCCACTGTGTTTGATTTTCCAGCCGTGTGGGCTGCATATTATCTGCGTGGTTGTGATTTAATTTGCATATGTATTATCTGTTGGTGATGTATACCGGTTTCATTTGTCACGCTACAGGGGAGGTGCTGTCCGATTTTCATCGGACAACCTTACTCTCGGGGCGTGACAAATGTTATCTTTGATGAAGAAACCATCCCATCTAATATAAATGAAAATATTGGCATCAATCCAAGAACTATAGAAGATGATGAAATCCAACCTAACCTTAATAAACCAGAAGAACCAGTTTCTGACCCACACATAAGACCAACTAGAGTAAGTACCTCTCACCCACCTGATCAAAATTTGGGTGACCCAAACCTAGGAGTTAGAACTAGATCCTCCTATAGAAACCTTAGTCAGATTGCCCTTATTTCTAAAATTGAACCTAAGACTATAGAAGAAGCCCTACCTGACCCAGACTGGATCATTGCAATGCAGGAAGAATTAGCACAATTTGAGAGAAACCAAGTCTGGGACCTTGTACCTAAACCCATAGATAAATCAATAATAGACACCAAATAGGTTTTTAGGAATAAGTTGGAAGATCAGAGTGATATAATAAGAAACAAAGCTAGACTAGTAGCCAAAGGGTTTAGTCAAGTTGAAGGCTTAGACTATGATGAAACCTATGCTCCGGTAGCTAGACTCGAATCCATTAGGATGTTATTAGCCTATGCAGCAAATAAAGGGTTTAAGTTATACCAAATGGGCGTTAAGTCAGCCTTTTTAAATGGGTTCATCAAGGAAGAGGTCTACGTAAGTCAACCTCCAGGATTTGAAGACTTAGACTATCCAAACCATGTATTTAAACTAAAAAAGGCTTTATATGGACTAAAACAAGCCCCTAGGGCATGGTATGAAAGATTATCTAATTACTTAATATCTAAAGGCTTTAACCAAGGACAAATAGATCCGACCTTATTTGTAAAAACTATAGAAAAAGACATCTTTATAGTCCAAATCTATGTTGACGATATAATTTTTGGCTCAACTAACTCTAAGTTTTCAAAAGAATTTGTTAAATTAATGGAAAATGAATTTGAAATGAGTATGGTTGGGGAACTCAACTTTTTCTTAGGCTTATAAAAAAACAAACCAAAGATGGAATCTACATTTATCAAACTAAATATACTAAGGAGTTAATTAAAAAATTCTGCATGGAAAATTCAAAAATTATAAATACTCCAATGGCAACTAACATTAACATTGACTCTGACCCTGAAGGAAAACCAGTAAATCCAAAGTACTATAGGAGTGTCATAGGTAGCTTACTTTACCTAACTGCAAGCCGACCCGACATATTGTTTGCAGTAGGTATGTGCGCAAGATACCAATCCTGTGCAAAAGAGTCACACCTAACATATGTTAAAAGAATACTTAGGTATATTAAAGGAACTCTAAATGTAGGACTTTGGTACCCCAAGAACCTGCACCTTTGACCTTTATGGCTATTCTGATTCGGACTATGCCGGGTGCAAATTAGACAGAAAAAGTACAAGTGGTAGCTGCCAGATTCTAGGTTAGTGCCTAGTAAGTTGGTCAAGCAGAAAGCAACACTGTGTTGCTCTATCCACTACGGAAGCAGAATGCATAGCTCTAGGAGAATGTGCATCTCAACTATTGTGGATGATGCATACATTAAAAGATTATCAACTAGAATATAAAAATACAAAAATCTTTATTGATAATATCATCTCAATTAATCTGACCAAAAATTCTATTCACCATTCTAGGACTAAACACATAGAGGTAAAACACCATTTTGTAAGGGATCACGTAGCTAAGGGTGAAATTGTACTCAACCATGTTGAGTCCAAATCAAACCTAGCTGACATTTTTACAAAACCCTTACTTGAACTTGAGTTCAGTGCACTTAGAAGGCAAATAGGAATGTGTTGGGTAGAGTAGGTGTCTCGTTTTGTTTAATTATCTTGTCTTTTTCAAATTCTAGGAAAAACAGTTTTCAAAATTCCAATTTATTAGATTTTTCAAAAGTTGGACTTAGCCTAGGCTTTCCCCCTAGAAATCATGTTCCCCTAGACTTAAGCCAGAGCATCTCACAAACACCTAGGCATACCTTGATTGTGCTTGTAAGACATAGAACGGTGTGAGATACATAGGGTACAGCCTGGACTCAAGAATGCTTATATCTGTGCATCAATATGAGTCTGGGCATTAAACACGTAATATACATCAATCAAGTCAAGTTTTCCAGCTCTAGTCAAATCTAACTGGACCAAATTGACTTAACTTGACTAACCTTGTGAAAGTTGTTGCCTTGTAGGCAATCAGCAAGTAGCTAAAGGTTAAAGAGTTGGTAAAGGATACTCAGTTTTCTGTTAAGCATGTTTGATCTTTAGGGCTCTGATACCTCTCAAAGTCAATCTATTGAACTTGACTCATGCTTGGACTTAAGGACCAACTGACTTTGAATAAATAACCTAAACCATATTTTTAGCTACTCTACTCCCTCCTTGTCCTAAAATTTAATAAGTATTTTTTAAAATTAAGCTAAGTCTTTTTTAACCTAAGCTATAGCTTTCAAAATCCAATACTTGCAAAGAGCTAAGCTAAGTTCCAATCTTTATTTTCAAAATTTTAAAACTTAGCTCACTTTGAAATCTAACTTTGTAAATTCTTGCTTTCCTAAGTAAAGCACAGTTTTGCAAAACTTAACTCATTGCTTTCAAAAATTAAAAAACAACTTCAAAAATATTTTCTCCTAAGTAAAAATTATAGTTGTACTAGCTTTTTAAACTTTCAAAAGGATTCACCTTCTAGTAGTTTTATAATTTTTAACTAAGTTTCCAAAAAGCTAACATCATCCTTTCACTTAACTAAAATTAAGAATGAAAATTATAAACTGTTAAGTATTTTCAAAATCTTGTTATCCCTCTTTTCAAATGACTATTTTTGACTATTTTTGATATATAGCAAAGGGGGAGAGTAGCAAATTCAAATACTCGAAAAATTGTAAAATTCAAATTTAAAATAATGAACATTGAAGGGGGAGTAACAGTTAGGGGGAGCCTACACTTGGTGCTATACTTTAAATTCATAGAGTTTATTTTAGCAAATTTGCTAAACTTGCCTTAAATGTTTTCATCTATTCGTTATTTACTTAACTTTGAATTTGAGTTGCCATAATTAAAAAGGGGGAGATTGTTGATGTGGGAAGCATCCGACGATCGAACTCGTGATTTGATAATGGCAAAGGATTCAAAGTTAAGGTGTTTTGTGATCTAACAAGTCTGCATGAGTATTTCAGGAAAGTCCTATGTAACGACCCGACCCATTTGGCGACCCTCGGGTCGTCGACCATCGGCCCTTATGTCGTCGGTCCATTTGGCGACCTCTCATATCGTCGACCGACGACCCTTGGCCGTGCCGTTACTCACTAGGACTTTCCACCCCTGGCAGTGGATTTTTGCCTCCCCCAGGATTTGAACTCTAAACCTCCAGGCTTAAGTATTAGAGTTTTAGGAATCCTGGTAACCAAGTGGGCCGCCAAATGGGCCAAGAGGGTCGGGTCGTTACAATAAAAAGGCGCCTTTTTATTGTAACGACCCGGCCCTCTTGGCACATTTGACGGCCCATTTGGCGACCTCTCATGTCGTCGACCGTCATCCCTTATGTCGTCGGTCCATTTGGTGACCTCTAATGTCGTCGACTAACGACCCTTGGCCATGCCGTTACTCACCAGGACTTTGCACCCCTGGTCAGGGGATTTTTGCCTCCCCCAGGATTCGAACTCTAAACCTCAAGGCTTAAGTATTACAGTTTATGAATCCTGGTAACCAAGTGAGATCACCCAATTGGCGGCCCTTATGTCGTCGGCCCATTTAGCGACCTCTCACGTCGTCGACTGACGACCCTTTGGCCGTGCCGTTACTCACTAGGAATTTCCACCCCTGGCAGTGGATTTTTGCCACCCCCGGGATTCGAACTCAAAACCTCCAGGCTTAAGTATAAGAGTTTATGAATCCTGGTAACCAAGTGAGATGATCTCACTTGGTTACCAGGATTCATAAACTCTAATACTTAAGCCTGGAGGTTTAGAGTTCGAATCCTGGGGGAGGCAAAAATCCACAGTGGAAAATCTAGTGAGGCTGCCAAGGGTCGTCGACATTAGAGGTCGCCAAATGGGCCGGCGGCACCCCGGTTACTCGGCGCGACTCCGCATTGTGGTCCTCGCGCTGCAGGACGGGCTCCGGGGCAAGAAAAGGCGCCTTTTAGAGCAATTCGCGTCCCTCGTCCTCTCGCCGATCGACGACGCGAGTCCGAGCTCACTACGTCTTTCCACCCATGGCAGTGAATTTTTGCCTCCCCCGGGATTCGAACTCTAAACCTCCAGGCTTAAGTATTTGAGTTTATGAATCCTGGTAACCAAGTGAGATCATCTCACTTGGTTACCAGGATTCATAAACTCTAATACTTAAGTCTGGAGGTTTAGATTTCGAATCCTGGGGAGGAAAAAATCCACTACCAGGGGTGGAAAGTCCTAGTGAGTAACGGCACGGCCAAAGGGTCGTCGGTGGATGACATGAGAGGTCGCCAAATGGGCCGACGACATAAGGGCCGCCACAAGGGCCACCCAAGAGCAAGCTTGGAGGTTTTATTGTAACGACTAGGCCCTTTGGCCTCTTGGGCGGCCCTTGTGGCGGCCCAACTGGCGACCCTTATGTCGTCGGCCCATTTGACGACCTCTCATGTCGTCGACCGACGACCCTTTGGCCGTGTCGTTACTCACTAGGACTTTCCACCCCTGGCAGTGGGTTTTTGCCTCCCTCAGGATTCGAACTCTAAACCTCCAGGCTTAAGTACTAGAATTTATGAATCCTGGTAACCAAGTGAGATCATCTCACTTGGTTACCATGATTCATAAACTCTAGTACTTAAGGCTGGAGGTTTAGAGTTCAAATCCTGGGAGAGGCAAAAACCCACTGCCAGGGGTGGAAAGTCCTAGTGAGTAACGACACGGCCAAAGGGTCGTCGGTCGATGACATGAGAGGTCACCAAATGGGCGGCCGGGTCGTTACAATAAAAAGGCGCCTTTTATTGTAACGACCCGGCCCTTTGGCCTCTTGGACGGCCCATTTGGCGACCTCTCATGTCGTCGACCGTCGGCCCTTATGTCGTCAGCCCATTTGGTGACCTCTAATGATCTCACTTGGTTACCAAGATTCATAAACTCTAATACTTAAGCCTGGAGGTTTAGAGTTCGAATCTTGGGGGAGGTAAATATCCACTGCCAGGGGTGGAATGTCCTATTGAGTAACGACACGGCCAAAGGGTCGTCGGTCGACGACATGAGAGGTCGCCAAATGGGCCGACGACATAAGGGTTACCAGTTGGGCCGCCACAAGAGCCGCCCAAGAGGCCAAAGGGCCTGGTCGTTACAATAAAAAGGCCCCTTTTTAATGTAACGACCCGACCCTCTTGGCCCATTTGGCGGCCCATTTGGCGACCCTCGGGTCGTCAACCGTCGGCCCTTATGTCGTCCGCCCATTTGGCGACCTCTCATGTCATCGACCGATGACCCTTGGCCATGTCGTTACTCACTAGGACTTTCCACCCCTGGCCAGTGGATTTTTTGCCTCCCCCAGGATTCGAACTCTAGACCTCCAGGCTTAAGTACTAGAGTTTATGAATCCTGGTAACCAAGTGAGATCAAAAAATCCACTGGCCAGGGGTGGAAAGTCCTAGTGAGTAACGGCACGGCCAAGGGTCGTCGGTCGACGACATGAGAGGTCGCCAAATGAGCCGACGACATAAGGGCCGACGGTTCACGACCCGAGGGTCGCTAAATGGGCCGCCAAATTAGCCAAGAGGGTCGGGTCGTTACATCCTAGCTGCGATTAGGCAAAGGGAAAACCCTAGGGGGTGGTAACCCTAGGTCATAGGGGGTGGTAACCCTATGCGGAAAGTCTTGGCAGGTCGATGGCTTCCAGGAAAAAGTCCTAGGGGGTGGTAACCCTAGGTGGAAAGTCCTGGTGTCGCGAACCAGGTGAAAGACTGGACTAGCCAGGAAGCGGATGTCCAGCAGAAAGTCCGGAAGCGTCGAGTGCTAAGCAAAAGTCCAGTCGATCTGGAGGATCGTACTGGCAGCAGGTAAATCTCCTGGAACAGTAGGCGTCGAGTCGACCTAGGGTTTCCGGACAGAAATTTGAAGTCAGACCCGGACAGTCCGGAGACTGTCATTACTCTGTTATCATATTTTCTATTGTATTGTACTAACTTTGTGTTGCAGGATATTGTTTGGGACTAACATGTCTTGCAGGCACAAAATAATGAAGTTTTCCCTCGGATGAACAGTGTCCGAGGTGCCTCCATGGAGCTTGGAGGCACCTAAGGTGCAAAGCTGGAGCTGGCTGCGAAGCACCTTAGGAGGCGCCTTGAAGAAGGCATAAGGCGCCTTGGGAGGCGCCTTGGATAGGGCATAAGGTGCCTTGAGCAGATGAACTTCGACCAGTTCAAGCTTGATCCACGCGGGAGACTCGGCAGCATGGAGGCGCCTTTAATAGCCTTCAAGGCGCCTTGAACACCCTTTATAAGGGGGTTTCGAGCAGCACCTCAATTCATCAATTTCCAAGTGATTCTCTTGCCACGTGCTGCTCCAAAAGACGTTTCGAAGTGCTGCTACTCGTGCCCGACGACCCAGAGCTCCGAGACTTCATTTCTCGTCATCGTTATATATTTTTTTATCGCACTTCTTGTAATACTTAGTTTGTAATAATCGTGCTTATAGTTGTTTCCCATCGAAAGCGATCAAGGATCGCGAGCCTTCGAGTAGGAGTCGTCATAGGCTCCGAACGAAGTAATTCCTTGTGTCTCTGTATTTGATTGTTTCTTTTATTCCGCTGCGTGTGTTAACTCTGATAGTTTTTCGATAATCGAACGAAATAGCCGCGAGCACTATTCACCCCCCCTCTAGCGCGTCTCGATCCAATAGTTTTGACGCACATTTACATATTTTGAGCATGCTTGATCTATGCATTTTTGTACTTCCAGTCTTCCTTTTAGCATATTTACTCTTTTTGTTCGAAGATCTGCTTTTGTGCATTTTCTGTACACAGGAGTCGAATTCGGTGAAGATTTTGCATTCTTGGATAAAACTTATGAGGTAAGCAAGCGAGAAAGTAGCTGGCCGTGTACCAGACACGGCCCTGCATTGGTAGGAAGCTCTGGTCGTGTGGAGTTCAGAGGCTGTGTGACAGCAACAGTAAAGGAAGAAGTCCAGGTCGTGTGAACCTCACACGGCCGTGTCAAGTTTTGAAGCAAACCAGAGTTCAATCCTTACATGGCCATATGGATCTACATGGCCGTGTAAGGTTTCCAGAGACTAAGAAGGCCCTGGCCATGTGCACCACACGGCCGTGTAGGGTTCCCAGAGCTTAAAAGTGTTCTGGTCGTGTGCACCACACGGTCGTGCCAAGTTTCCAGAAGTTGGGGAAGTCCAAGCCGTGTGGATCTACACGGTCGTGCTTGGAGGTCTTAAAGAGAGTTGTCCACGGCCGTGTACCACACACGGCCGTGTATAGATGGCAGAGAGGGGAAAGGCTCTGGCCGTGTGAACCTCACACGGCCATGCCTCGGGGCTGTGTGGCGCCCAAAAGCTTCCCTCTATTTAAGGCCTCCTTGGAGATTTGAAAGGGGATCTTCTTGTAACGACCTAATTTTCCCTATTTCAAGTTCTAAAAGTCTATAAAAATATTTGGAAATACTTTTAAAATATTCTAGAGATTTTTAGGAATTTTTAGAGTATTTTTACGTAATTTTTGGAGGTCGTTTAGTAGGGTTACAAAAGAAAGAAAGTTTGACAAAAATCGTTGAAGGCGAGGTTCGAACCAACGACCTCGGGTCGGACTGACCCAAGCAAAAATCGGCCCAACCAGTTGAGCGAAACGGTTTTGTTAACCTTATATTGAGTGAATAATATTTAAGCATTAGTTAATGAATAGAGAATAAATAGGAAGAAAAATAGTTGCAGCCGAGACTCGAACCTGCGAGCCACGCCTTAAGCAGAACGCAGCCAACCAACTGTGCCAGTGGCTATTGTTAATTAAGGAAAGAATGGACAAATATTTAAGGTATAGTATTTAATAAAATAACCTAGGTTATAAAAAGAGGTTAAGTTAAGAGAGGAAAACCTAAAATTTTCTCTCGAAATTTCTCTTCTCCTCACGCACGCGGCGCCGTTCCTTCTCTCGGGCGAAACCGCAGCCAAGGCTAGGGTTTCCTTCCTCCAGTGTCGGCGAAGGGTTTTCCGGCCGGTGTTCACCCGTGGGTGACCATTCCGACAAGGAGAACTCGGGAAATACAAGGAACCGGCGGAATCGAAGCTCCACCGAAACCCTAGAGCATTTTCCTTCGGTTGTAAGTCCAAGAACCCATTGTAAGTGCTTCTCACCTGCGGTAGGAGTAGCTCTCGGGGTTTCGTTTTGCATTTTGGTTGTGGAATGAGCAATAGCAGCGTTCATTCTAGCATACGGTTTTGGATTTTGACCTTTGCTCTAGCAATTTGGTTTAAGCTTTGGTTTCAATCCTTTGTTGTTCTTAGTGCACGGACAGAATCTTGATGGTTTTCCTTGATTGTCACAGCATGCTTATCTAGATGTATTTACCTTACATTTCAAGCATGTTTAAGTAGTTAAATTTCCTTCAAGTTACAGCATGATTAAAGGATTGTTAAGATTCAAAAATATGTTAGTTTTTACAAGCTTGTTATGTGGAGATTTTAACTGCCGTGAGCCTGACTAAAGTTATTTCCTATGACCATGTGGTTTTTATTGGCTGTTGAATTCTGTTTTGAGCATATACTAATACATACCAGTGGTATAGTTTTTTATTTACTGTGGAGTTTAGTTTTGCATATGTACTGGTTTATATCAGTGGCATATGGTTTTAGAATCTCTTATATAATGTATATATGAGAGAAGTACAAGTAAAGCAAGACTAAAGTCACAAGTTGATCCTGAATTCCAGAATTTAGAATCAAAGCACACTAAGTGCTTAAATAAATGCCAAGGCATTTTATTATAAGAAGTATTTAAAGATTTTTTTTTAAAAAAAAGTATTTTACTTTTAAAGGGCATGTACCGGACATAAGGTCCAAGGGATGGGCTCCAAGATGCCCCTAGGCACAAGGCCTAGAAGTATCTTAGTAGTTTCGGGATTAGCTACCTCGATTCTTACTAAGAATGCGCGCAAAGTGGTACAATGCCGGGCCCAAGAAAAGTTGATTATTATTTTAAAGTATAAGAGTATAAGTTAGGGAACAAATGGAACAAGTTCTTTTATCTAAGTTGCAAATTTTAGCAAGTTAAATCTATTGTTCCTTTTAGAGATGCATGATTTAGTTTTAGTTGCTATTTTCATGTGGAGCATGTATTTCCTGCTTTCTTTTATGTACATGCATTTCTTATCGAGTTTTTGTGAGTAGATAGCACTTACTAAGCTTTTAGCTTATAGATACTACTTTCCTCCTACTGCAGATATAGATAAAAGTAAAGGAAAAGCTAAAGTGTTATAGAGGAAGGCGACAAGGAGACGTCGATGGTGTGTGTGTGGTGGCTGATATGGAAGCTTGGGACCTTGCTAGAAGAATTTAGAAATCGTACCTGCTGGTGTTTTTGTTACTGCTAGAGTAGAATTTATTTTGCATTGCTAAGGATTGGTTTAGATTGTTTCTTTTTAAGTGTTAGAACAGTTAGTTAGTGGTTGCTATAGAGTAGTTTCCTTGCATTACTAATTTCGTTATCTTCCTGTCATTTAGTTGGATTAACTGTTTATGCTGGGAACATGTTCTTTTCCTTATTTCTGCATTAGTTTTCTAGTTTTGTGAAGTGAGTTCTGCTTCAATAAGAATCTGCCGTATGATTCATCTTAGCTCTTTCTGCTGTAGTGATAGATTCATTTGCTGTACTTGGTTGGTTTTAATGATTCTTTTGTTATGGTTAATTGCTGCATGAAATTTTTGCAGTAAGATTCGTTTCCATGATCAGCAGGTTTTATTTCCGTAGATTGATTGGTTACTTTGTATTGTTGGAACATTTTCTTGGTACTGCTGAAATTTTCTTCCCATTACAATGGCAGCATGCATTACAAATTTTTCCCTTTATGTTGTTGCCTTGAAACTTAGGTATAGTGGTTTTAAAATCTCAGAACGAATCACAACATTCTTTTAATAGATATAGAAGCATGTTCTACATATGATCAGTAGCCCAGTAGCTATGCTTATTTAGGTACAGTAGTCATGTTCTACTTGATTGGGTAATGGAAGTATATAAGCTATGTGGATGTCCGTATGCTATGCTTGCTTGTGGTCTTACATAAATGCATATCTGACCCTGAAAAAAAAAATGTCTCAAGAAATTATATACTGCTATTTAGAGGCATGTTTCCAATAGTTTAAAGTATCTCTAGTATTAGAGTAAGTAGTACCAGTTATGTGAAGTTAGTAGAAACAGTAGCTGTCACCCTCAGAGTAGTAAGGAGGGTGGTCGTTACAGTTGGTATCAGAGCCGTTCCCATTCTCCAGTATCACACACACATCAGCATCATCCTTGCCGTCTTCAAGTAAGAAAGTATTTAAATTCTTTCTTAATTGCTTTCCTTTATTATTATTTGCAGTATAGAGTGATTACTTATAAGTGCTTAAGTAAGATAAGAGTTTTTGCAGTTTTCTTTATTCCTATACAAATGTATATGTTTAGAAAGGGTAGAAAAAATATCAAATCTTTTTATTTGTACAACTAGATGTCAAGAAGAGGACGTCCCCGTACCGCTCGTACTACGAACCGAGCACAGGAGAATGAAGAGCCCAGAGTAGCTGAACTGAATCTCTCTAAAGTTGTTGCTCAACTTCAAAGACAGGTAGCAGAGCAGCAGCAAGTCATCGTCAATCTGATGGCGAATCAGTAGCCAGTCCCTCCTACTCCTCCAACAGTAACTGTGGAGACTCCAGGGGTAACTGAGGTTCCACCAGCTGCCCAAGGAGTCGTCACAGCATCCCAGAGACAAGAAGCCTACCTCATACAGTGGCTGAAACTGAAACCAGAGAGCTTCTCAGGCACGACTGAGCCCTGGGATGCCCAGGCTTGGTTCAAAACACTGGAGAGCACCATGGAGCTTCTTGACTGGCCAGAAGTCGAGAAGGTCAAGTGTGCCTCCTTTTGCCTGACTGGAGACGCACGCATGTGGTGGGAGAGAGTCAAGAGCAAGAGGGCAGTCAATCAGATGAGATGGATTGATTTTGAGACAGAGTTCTACGACGAGTTCTTCCGCCAAAGGATCACCAATAAGCACTACGAGGAGTTTATGGAGTTCAGACAGGGTGATCTAACAGTGGAGGAAGCAGTTAAAAGATTCAACAGGCTAGCTCGTCTCTGCCCAGAACTAGTAAGCACAGAGAAGGAGCGAGTCAGACTAATGCTCAGAATGCTGAAGCCTGTGATATCACTTAATGTGAGTAGTGGAGCTCATCATCCCCTGACTGGAGAAGAGTTGGTTAGTAGAGCCTTAGTAGCTGAGCATTACCTGAACAGCATGAAGGCACAACGGGAGCAGCACAAGCCAATCAAGATAGAAACCAAGACTGGGGGAAGTCAGAAACCTCAGTTAAATAATCAGAACTGGAAAGGCAAGGGTACTAAAAGAAAGCAGTGGAATTCAGGAAGTAACCAGAAGGGAGAACCAGAAAATAAGCAGACTAATTTCCCTCCCTGCTCCAAATGTGGGAGAACACATCCAGGAGCCTGTCTTTTGGGTAAGACTGGATGTTATTCTTGTGGTCAGGAAGGACACATGGCTAAACAGTGTCCTAACAAGTTCAAAGCACCTCAGCCACAGCCAATTAAATATGGAGGCAAGCCTCAGTTACATTACATGCCTGCAACTCTGGAAGGACCTCAGATCAGTCAAGGAAGGTTGGAAGCTCCACCAGTTCTAGCCAATGCCAGAGTATTCTCCCTTACTAAAGAGGAAGCTGCTAGTGCCTCCACGGTCGTAACAGGTCAAGTAGTTATCTTTCAGTATATAGCTACTGCACTATTTGATACTGGGGCGACCCATTCTTTTGTATCCATACCTTTTGCCCAAGAATTACAGGTACCTATAGAAAGCATGAATTCCAGGTTCCTGACAACCCTACCTTCTGGGGAAGTCATGGAATCCAGTCAGTGGTTTCGGTCAGAATTTCAGATCGAGAGCTATGTGTTAATCTGGTAGTCCTCGCTATGCAGGATTTCGATATCATTTTGGGTATGGATTTCCTTAGCAAGTACAGTGCTTGAAGGAAAGTAATCTTTAGTCCGAAGGTGAATCATCCTTTGAATTTACGGAGTGCCAAAGAGGAAGACTCTGAAATTCTTCTCTTCCCTCACAGCTCACCGGATGCTAGCTAAAGGGTGTCTTGGTTTTCTACATTCATTGTGAGTCTGAAGAAGAAGAAAGACCTCAAGAGGAGTTGGGATGAGTATCCGGGAGGTATCGGAAGAGCTACTGGACTACCTCCCAACGAGAAGTGGAGTTTGAGATTGAGCTGGTTCCCGGTACGGTCCAATTTCAAAAGCTCCATATCGCATGTCTCCAGCAGAGCTAAAAGAGTTACAAGAGCAACTTCAGGAGCTACTTGACAAGGGCTTCATCCGCCCTAGTCACTCACCATGGGGAGCTCCTGTGTTGTTTGTCAAGAAGAAGGATGGATCTATGCGGATGTGCATAGATTATAGAGCTCTGAATCAAGTGACCATCAAGAACAAGTATCCACTGTGATCGATGATTTATTTGATCAATTGAAAGGTGCAACAGTGTTCTCCAAGATAGATCTGCGCTCTGGGTACCATCAGTTGAAAGTGAAGGAGAGTGATATACCCAGAACAGCTTTCAGGACCAGATACGGACACTACGAATTCGTAGTCATGCCTTTTGGTGTGACTAATGCACCTGCAGTCTTCATGGACTTGATGAATAGAGTGTTCAGAGAATACCTTAACAAGTTTGTCATTGTGTTCATCGACGACATTCTAGTCTATTCCAGAACTTCAGAGGAGCATGACACGCACTTGAGAATAGTCCTGCAGACCCTTCAGCAAAAGCAGCTCTATGCTAAATTCTCAAAGTGCGAATTCTGGTTGGAGCAGGTAGCGTTTCTAGGTCACATTGTTTCTAGAGAAGGCATACAAGTAGATCCAGCCAAAGTAGAAGCGGTCAGCAATTGGAAGAGACCCAAGAATGCCAGGGAGATCAGAAGCTTCCTTGGTTTAGCTGGGTATTACAGGAAATTCGTGGAAGACTTTTCCAGAATAGCCTCTCCACTTACAGCCCTCACCAGAAAGAACAAGAAGTTCGAATGGTCAGATAAATGTGAGCAGAGTTTTCAGGAGCTCAAGAAGAGACTGACCAGTGCTGCTATCCTGACAGTTCCAGAAAGTGATAGGAGTTTCGATATCTACATTGATGCTTCCAAGATGGGCTTAGGAGTTGTACTCATGCAGGAAAGAAAAGTTATAGCTTATGCTTCCAGACAACTCAAAGACTACGAGAAGAACTACCCCACTCATGATCTTGAGCTGGCAACTATGGTCTTTGCACTGAAACTCTGGCGACACTACTTGTATGGAGTCCAGTGCAGAATCTTCACAGACCATCAGAGTCTTAAGTACTTTTTCACTCAGAAGGACTTAAACATGAGACAGCGCAGGTGGCTAGAGTTGGTCAAAGATTATGACTGTGAAATCCTCTACTACCCAGGTAAAGCTAATAAAGTGGCAGATGCACTAAGCAGAAAATCCAGTGCATCCCTGATGTCCTTGTCATCATTAGCCCTGCCACTACAGAAGGAGTTGTCAGATTTCGGACTTGAAATTATTTATGGGCAACTCTCTGCATTGACTCTAGAGTCAACCCTGCTTGAGGATATACAGAAGAAGCAAGGTGAAGATCCAGATATCCAAAAGATCAAGCAAGGGATACGAGAAGAAGAAAATTCCGAATTTCGAGTATCAGACAGTGGAATCCTTTATCAGGGGAGTCGCCTTTGTGTTCCCAATGATGAAGAGCTGAGAAAGAAAATTTTAGAAGAAGCTCACAGTACATCGTACTCTATGCATCCTGGTTCCACCAAGATGTATCAAGATCTGAAACAGAGGTTCTGGTGGTCTGGACTCAAAAGAGATGTAGCTAAATATGTCAGTACCTGCCTGACATGTCAAAGAGTCAAAGCAGAACACCAGAGACCAGGAGGGATGCTACAACCTCTTTCAATACCAGAGTGGAAGTGGGAAGACATATCCATGGACTTTATAACAGGTCTCCCGAGAACTACGAATGGATATGATGCAATATGGGTAATAGTGGATAGATTGACCAAGTCTGCCCATTTTCTAGCCATCAAGGTGTCCCACTCTATAGAGCAGTTGGCACAGTTATATGTTAAGGAAGTGATCAGACTTCATGGAGTTCCCAAATCTATTGTGTCTGATAGAGATTGGCGCTTCACCTCTCACTTCTGGGAATGTGTTCAGACTGCACTAGGCACCAAACTCAAGTTCAGCACAGCTTTCCATCCTCAGACTGATGGACAGACAGAGCGAGTAAATCAGATTCTAGAATATATGCTCAGGGCTTGTGCACTAGATTTTAAAGGCAGTTGGTGCAAGTATCTGTGCTTAGCTGAATTTGCCTACAATAACAGCTACCAAGCCACCATCAGGATGGCACCATATGAGGTGTTGTATGGCAGAAAGTGCAGATCACCTATATGCTGGCAAGAAGCAGGTGAAAGAAAGGAAATGGAAGTAGAGCTGGGTATTCAGACAGAGCTGATAGAAGAAACCACTCAGGCTATTTAGAAAATCAGACAGAGGATTGAGACTGCCCAGAGTAGACAGAAAAGCTATGCTGACACACGCCATAGGCTACTGGAATTTCAAGTAGGAGATTCAGTTTTTCTCAAAGTTGCTCCTATGAAGGGAGTGATGAGATTTGGCAAGAAGGGCAAATTAAGTCCTCGCTATGTAGGACCTTACCTGATTACAGACAGGATTGGGAAGGTAGCTTACAAGCTGGAATTATCACAAGACATGTTAGCAATACACAATGTGTTTCATGTCTCCATTTTAAAGAAGTGCCTTCATGACCCTAGCCAAGTGATTGAGCCTCAGTCAGTGCAGATCCAAGAGGATCTTAGTTTTGAGAGTAGACCTACACAAATAGTGGACAGAGCAGTCAAGAGATTAAAAAGCAAAGAAGTACCACTAGTGAAGGTCGTCTGGCAGAACCAGAAGCACGAGGAAGTCACTTGGGAGCGGGAGGACAGTATGAGACAGAAGTATCCAGAGCTATTCTAAGTTCGAGGACGAACTTTTTATAAGGTATGGGGAATTGTAACGACCTAATTTTCCCTATTTCAAGTTCTAAAAGTCCATAAAAATATTTGGAAATACTTTTAAAATATTCTAGAGATTTTTAGGAATTTTTAGAGTATTTTTACGTAATTTTTGGAGGTCGTTTAGTAGGGTTACAAAAGAAAGAAAGTTTGACAAAAATCGTTGAAGGCGAGGTTCGAACCAACGACCTCGGGTCGGACTGACCCAAGCAAAAATCGGCCCAACCAGCTGAGCGAAACGGTTTTGTTAACCTTATATTGAGTGAATAATATTTAAGCATTAGTTAATGAATAGAGAATAAATAGGAAGAAAAATAGTTGCAGCCGAGACTCGAACCTGCGAGCCACACCTTAAGCAGAACGCAGCCAACCAACTGTGCCAGCGGCTATTGTTAATTAAGGAAAGAATGGACAAATATTTAAGGTATAGTATTTAATAAAATAACCTAGGTTATAAAAAGAGGTTAAGTTAAGAGAGGAAAACCTAAAATTTTCTCTCGAAATTTCTCTTCTCCTCACGCACGCGGCGCCGTTCCTTCTCTCGGGCGAAACCGCAGCCAAGGCTAGGGTTTCCTTCCTCCGGCGTCGGCGAAGGGTTTTCCGGCCGGTGTTCACCCGTGGGTGACCATTCCAACAAGGAGAACTCGGGAAATACAAGGAACCGGTGGAATCGAAGCTCCACCGAAACCCTAGAGCATTTTCCTTCGGTTGTAAGTCCAAGAACCCATTGTAAGTGCTTCTCACCTGCGGTAGGAGTAGCTCTCGGGGTTTCGTTTTGCATTTTGGTTGTGGAATGAGCAATAGCAGCGTTCATTCTAGCATACGGTTTTGGATTTTGACCTTTGCTCTAGCAATTTGGTTTAAGCTTTGGTTTCAATCCTTTGTTGTTCTTAGTGCACGGACAGAATCTTGATGGTTTTCCTTGATTGTCACAGCATGCTTATCTAGATGTATTTACCTTACATTTCAAGCATATTTAAGTAGTTAAATTTCCTTCAAGTTACAGCATGATTAAAGGATTGTTAAGATTCAAAAATATGTTAGTTTTTACAAGCTTGTTATGTGGAGATTTTAACTGCCGTGAGCCTGACTAAAGTTATTTCCTATGACCATGTGGTTTTTATTGGCTGTTGAATTCTGTTTTGAGCATATACTGATACATACCAGTGGTATAGTTTTTTATTTACTGTGGAGTTTAGTTTTGCATATGTACTGGTTTATATCAGTGGCATATGGTTTTAGAATCTCTTATATAATGTATATATGAGAGAAGTACAAGTAAAGCAAGACTAAAGTCACAAGTTGATCCTGAATTCCAGAATTTAGAATCAAAGCACACTAAGTGCTTAAATAAATGCCAAGGCATTTTATTATAAGAAGTATTTAAAGATTTTTTTAAAAAAAAAATATTTTACTTTTAAAGGGCATGTACCGGACACAAGGTCCAAGGGATGGGCTCCAAGATGCCCCTAGGCACAAGGCCTAGAAGTATCTTAGTAGTTTCGGGATTAGCTACCTCGATTCTTACTAAGAATGCACGCAAAGTGGTACAATCCCGGGCCCAAAAAAAGTTGATTATTATTTTAAAGTATAAGAGTATAAGTTGGGGAACAAATGGAACAAGTTCTTTTATCTAAGTTGCAAATTTTAGCAAGTTAAATCTATTGTTCCTTTTAGAGATGCATGATTTAGTTTTAGTTGCTATTTTCATGTGGAGCATGTATTTCCTGCTTTCTTTTATGTACATGCATTTCTTATCGAGTTTTTGTGAGTAGATAGCACTTACTAAGCTTTTAGCTTATAGATACTACTTTCCTCCTACTGCAGATATAGATAAAAGTAAAGGAAAAGCTAAAGTGTTATAGAGGAAGGCGACAAGGAGACGTCGATGGTGTGTGTGTGGTGGCTGATATGGAAGCTTGGGACCTTGCTAGAAGAATTTAGAAATCGTACCTGCTGGTGTTTTTGTTACTGCTAGAGTAGAATTTATTTTGCATTGCTAAGGATTGGTTTAGATTGTTTCTTTTTAAGTGTTAGAACAGTTAGTTAGTGGTTGCTGTAGAGTAGTTTCCTTGCATTACTAATTTCGTTATCTTCCTGTCATTTAGTTGGATTAACTGTTTATGCTGGGAACATGTTCTTTTCCTTATTTCTGCATTAGTTTTCCAGTTTTGTGAAGTGAGTTCTGCTTCAATAAGAATCTGCCGTATGATTCATCTTAGCTCTTTCTGCTGTAGTGATAGATTCATTTGCTGTACTTGGTTGGTTTTAATGATTCTTTTGTTATGGTTAATTGCTGCATGAAATTTCTGTAGTAAGATTCGTTTCCATGATCAGCAGGTTTTATTTTCGTAGATTGATTGGTTACTTTGTATTGTTGGAACATTTTCTTGGTACTGCTGAAATTTTCTTCCCATTACAATGGCAGCATGCATTATAAATTTTTCCCTTTATGTTGTTGCCTTGAAACTTAGGTATAGTGGTTTTAAAATCTCAGAACGAATCACAACATTCTTTTAATAGATATAGAAGCATGTTCTACATATGATCAGTAGCCCAGTAGCTATGCTTATTTAGGTACAGTAGTCATGTTCTACTTGATTGGGTAATGGAAGTATGTAAGCTATGTGGATGTCCGTATGCTATGCTTGCTTGTGGTCTTACATAAATGCATATCTGACCCTGAAAAAAAAATGTCTCAAGAAATTATATACTGCTATTTAGAGGCATGTTTCCAATAGTTTAAAGTATCTCTAGTATTAGAGTAAGTAGTACCAGTTATGTGAAGTTAGTAGAAACAGTAGCGGTCACCCTCAGAGTAGTAAGGAGGGTGGTCGTTACACTTCTCCCCTTTGGGAGAAAGCAAGATTTGGTGGATTCCTCCCATTTTTGGGAGGATTTTTGGGCGATCTAAAGGGAGATCTTGGCGAATTCGACTCCGGAAGCAAGAATTGGATCCGAAGATGGAGCTATATTGTAGATAAGTTTTCTTTCTTTCCTCTTCTTGGATTGGGATTGAAGAATGCTTGTAATCTTCTTATCTTTGGTCTTCTTCCTTTGTTTTATGGAGTAGATCTTGTTGTTCTAGGATGGAGGGAGTATTTGTAAGATAAATTGATGTAAACTCTTGTGGATTTGTCATTTCTTGTTTTCTATGATGTTGCCTAGTTTGTATCGATTTGATCTTGAATGATTAATTGTGATTAAGGCTTAATTCTCATTCTTGATTGATTGTTTGGATATCTTATAGACTTAGTAGGGATAAACCCTCACTCGATTTTCCGAGGGATCCACGTGACAGGTGCAAGCCCGTGTAAGGACGTTTGGGGGATAATCTTGAAGGGGAAATGAGAATATTCAAGAGGGTAGGATAGATTTTATGATTCAATCCTTGTATCTTTATGGGTTAAGAAGCTATGAACTTCTATGTTGATATCCGAGGGAAGCATAGTAATAGGTGCAATCCTGTGTAAGGACAACGTAGGTTCATATTTAATTGATTACATTTAGGTACAATTTCAGTCCTAAGCCGTACAATTTCAGTCCTAAGCAGGTGATCTATTGCAAGAGAGAACCGACAACCTTCTACAATTCTTTGACAATTGAGAAATAAGAATTGGTAAACCATATACATTCACTAGATCTTACAAAGAAACCAAAACTCCTAGAACCTCCCTTTATCATAACTCAAACCCCCAAATTCTTGTTTATTAGTCTTCCATTTTAGATTTGTTTTTTCATCCTTAGCGTTGATGCGAGAAGCATCCGACGATCGAACTCGTGTTTTGATAATGGCAAAGGATTCAAAGTTAAGGTGTTTTGTGATCTAACAAGTCTGCTTGAGTATTTCAGGAAAGTCCTAGCTGCGGTTAGGCAAAAGGAAAATCCTAGGGGGTGGTAACCCTAGGTCATAGGGGGTGGTAACCCTGTGCGGAAAGTCTTAACAGGTCAATGACTTCAGGCAAAAGTCCTAGAGGGTGGTAACCCTAGGTGGAAAGTCCTGGTGTCGCAAACCAGGTGAAAGACTGGACTAGCCGGGAAGTGGATGTCCAGCAGAAAGTCCGGAAGCGTCGAGTGCTAAGCAAAAGTCCAGTCGATCTGGAGGATCGTACTGGCAGCAGGTAAATATCCTGAGTGGAGTAGGTGAGGACACGTTCCCCGTAGAGGGAACAGTAGGCGTCGGGTCGACCTAGGGTTGTGGAAGAATTCGCATGTTTATCACACTTCTTGTAATACTTAGTTTGTAATAATCATGCTTATAGTTGTTGCCCATCGAAAGCGATCAAGGATAGCGGGCCTTCGAGTAGGAGTCATCATAGGCTCCGAACGAAGTAATTCCTTGTGTCTTTGTGTTTGATTGTTTCTTTTATTTCGCTGCATGTGTTAACTCTGATAGTTTTTCGATAATCGAACGAAATAGCCGCGAGCGCTATTCACCCCGCCCCCCTCTAGCGCGTCTCGATCCAACAATTGGTATCAGAGCCCGGACTGCCAGAAGGTTTAACCGCCGACTGTGCACAAGAGCTATGATCTGATTGATCCATGTGGATACAATATTGACCTCGGACAAAGAAAGTGGGGGCTCCTATGTTCGGATCAAGAGAACCAGACACCAGGCAGGAAGTCCTAGTTGCTACTAGGCAAGGAAGTCCTAGTAGGTCGGGTGGACCGAGGGGCAGGAAGATCTGGTGGGTCGAGGATCGGACGTGGGAAGCCTATGGTCCTTTGTTTGAGGGGGGATTGTTGGGGTTGCAAGGTTTCAAACATAGTCCCATATTGGAAACACATGGGAAAGATCATGGGTTTATAAGAGAAAAGATATCTCCATTGGAATGAGGCCTTTTAGGGAGAGCCCAAGAGCAAAGCCATGAGGGCTTAGGCCCAAAGTGGACAATATCATGCTATTGTGGAGATATCTAAAATTCTTTTCGATTCAACACTTAGCATTTGAAACCAATTGATTAGTTGTTTAGCTAATTTGCTTTGAGATATTTCTAGTGCTTATTCCAGTCCCTGTGGATACGATAATCTTTTATATTACTTGCGACATTTCTGTACACTTGCGGATCGTAACAAGTTTTTGGCGCCGTTGCCGGGGACTGTACTATAACATTGGAAATTATCAATTGTGTTAGACTAAACATAACATTTCTATTTCTTTTTATTTGCATATTTGTAACTAATCTCTAGTTTTGTGTTTTCATTTTCCTGTATACTTTCTAACTTCTTGGAAGCTCTTTTGTAGCAATTTTAATTCTGCATTTCTTTTGTTTTCTAACATTCCAATCTTACTTTTCTCTGTTTTTAATTTCTTTGTTCGATTTAGTTTCTATTGCAATCTTGTTCTTGTGTATGCGAAGATCTAATTTTGCAGGAGAACTTTTTCCTCTTGACCCTGAAATTGATAAAACATTTCATAGAAGAAGAATTCTGCAGAGACAAATTGAAGAAGAGCATTTGAACATGGCTAATAGACCACTAAAGGATTATGCAGCACCTTACGCTAGGGGTTTTAGATCTAGTATTTCAAGACCCTCAGTGGAGGCAAATAATTTTGAGATCAAACCTGAAATTATTTCCATGGTGCAGCAAAATCAATTTGGTGAAGGACCACATGAAGACCCTAATCAGCACTTAGAGGTCTTTTATGAAATATGTGGGACAATGAAAATGAATGGTGTTCCTTCTGAAGCAGTGCGGTTATTATTATTTGGGTTTTCTTTGAGAGATAGGGTCAAGCAATGGTTGAATTCTTTGGCTCCTAACAGTATCACCACCTGGGAACAATGTGAGCAACAATTCCTTGATAAGTTCTATCCCCTTAGTAAAACTGCTCATATGAGGAATTTGATTGCAATTTCAAACAAGCTAACTCAGAATCTCTATTTGAAGCTTGGGATAGATACAATAGTATGCTCATACAGTGCCCTCACCACGGTTTGGAAAGATGGTTAGTGTTGCACACTTTCTATAATGGTATTAATTATCATACCAAAGTGTCCCTTGATTCAGCCGCTGGAGGGGCACTCATGAATAAAAATTTGGATGAAGCTGAGGAAATCATAGAGAGTGTAGCACAAAATCATCATCAATGGGAAAATGAAAGAAGTGGTGGTCATTCTTCAATAAACCCAATAACAAAAGCATCAGGAAAGTTTGATGTTGATGTAGTGACTTTATTGGCTGCAAAACTTGATGCTCTTACGAAGAAATTTGAGAATATGGGGACTAGTTCAAATATGGTAAATGTCATTGCTGTATCTTGTGAAGTATGTGGGAGTTCAGAACATTCAAATGACTCATGTCCATTGGGAGTTATCACTGCACAAATTAATCAATTGGAGTAATGCGATGCAATCATGGGTTTCAATCAAAGACAGAACAACCCATACTCAAATACTTACAACCCTAGATGAAAAAATCATCCAAATTTCTCTTACAGAAATAATCAAGATCAAGGACCATCTATGGGGGCAAGACCAAATTTTCAATCTGGGCAACAAAATTTCCAGCAACAATCTTTTCAAGGCTTTCCTACATCCAAAATTGAAAAGATGCTTGAAGAAATTATTTCCACTCAAAATGAAATGAAGCAGGATCTATTGAAGCTTACTCAGAGAATGGATAATTCTGAAAAGCATCAAAAGATTCAAGATAGCCAAATTGCCCAGCTAGCTTCCTCATCTTCTAGAGCACCAGGACAACTTCCTGGAAAACCTGATGTAAATCCTATGGAGCATTGCAACATAATTGATCTTAGGAGCGGACGGACCTTGGGAAATCCCCAAGTGACTGCTCAAAAAGGGATACAAAAATGAAGAAGAGCTCTCACCTCCTACACCTAATCAGATTTTTAATAATGAGGAGAATACCATTGAGGTTGAAGAGACTCTCCCACTGAATCATCAGAGCAAAGTTATCCCTTTTCCCCAAAGACTCAATATATTTAAAAAGGATGAAGAATTTGGCAAATTTTTAGAGAAAGTTAAAAAGATATGCGTTGAAGTTCCTCTTATAGATGTTATTCTTCAAATGCCAAAGTTTGCCAAGTTCCTGAAGGACATCATGTCAAATAAAAGAAAGAGAGGAGATGTAGAGACCATTGCACTTACTGAGGAATGCAGCGCTCTTTTGGTGAAGAACACTTCCCCGAAATTGAAGGATCCAGGGAGCTTTTATATTCCTTGCAATATAGGAACAGAATTCATTGAAAAAGCTTTTTGTAATTTGGGGGCAAGTGTTAGCCTCATTCCCTATTCAATTTGTAATAAGTTAGGTCTCAAAAACATTAAACTTACTACTATGGCACTACAACTTGCTGATCATTCCTGCAGGTACCCTATGGGTATTATTGAAGATGTGCCAGTAGAAGTTGGTGGGAGTATTATTCCCACATATTTTGTTGTGTTGGATATGAAAGAGGACCCCAAAATTCCTATCATATTAGGAAAACCATTCCTTGCTACAGCTGGAGCAATTATTGATGTTAAAAATCATAAGTTGGCATTGGTAATTGGTAAGGAACAGTTGGAGTATGATTTATCTAATGTCTCTAACTATGTTTCTTCTCTTTTAAATGCTTGTAGCAGGGCAAACATTTTCAAACTTGAGGAATGGAATTTCCATCCTCATGGAAGGCCACCTAATGAAAAGAACAATTTGGTGGAGGATGTTGGGAGGAGAACTCCCAACAAAAATGAAAAATATGTTTGCCCTCCGAGGGCAAGGAAACGAAAAGAATAAGTTGGATTGGTCGAGCTAAAAGACTCTAAACAAGCGCTTCTTGGAAGGCAACCCAAGGGTTCTTTTTGTTAGTTGTATTTTGTATTTTCATCTTTATTTTGTTTTCACTATGTTTTGGTTTTGTTTTCAGGTTGAAATCTATTTCCATGAGCTGGTCATAACTTCTTCATGGGCATGGAAGTATTGGAGAAGTGGATTAGGAGAGTAAACATCAAATGGAGTAAAACAGGGCATGACCGTGTACTGCACACGGCCAAGCAAAGGATGCAGAGAAGGGAAAGGATCTGGTCGTGTCTACCAGACACAACCGTGTGAAGTCTGCAGGGAAGGAAGGGAGCATAGCCGTGTACCAGACAATGTCGTGCAAAGAATCCAGAGAAGGAGAGTTCTTTGGCCATGTCCCAGACACGGCCGTGAGAGGAAAGCCGAGAAGAAGGAAGTTGTGGCCGTGTCTCAGACACGGCCGTGTAAAAATTCCAGAAAAGAAGATGGGCATGGCCGTGTCCTAGACAGGGTCATGTGATGGGGCGTGAATGAGGCCGTGAAATGAAATATGGCCCAGTATATACCCTCTAAAAGGGATTGTATCGTTTCTTCATGGCAAATGTGATTAAGGAGACTTCATCCACGGGAAAAGGAAAAGAGAAGATGGTTGCAATAAAAGGGAGGAATTCTTGTTTAAAGGTATCTCTAATAACTTTGATATCATTTTCTCTAGTGAAGAGCAACAACTTAGATATACTTCTTTATGTAAACGTCCTCTTGTGATTACTAAGTTTATTGATGAAGTAACTTTGGAAACTCTAGGGTTTAGGGATGATTTGAATTGGTTATTTGAAAGAATAGGTTGGAATGGTTTAATGAATATGAAATACCATACCTACCTTAGAATTGTTTTTGAATTTTTAAGCTCTATAGTGGTTGATAATGTTCAAGGTGGGGGTAAACTAAGTTTTTGACTATTCAATGATGATTATGAATGGACATTAAGCGATTTTAACACTTGCTATGAGTTGCCTCAGAATGATTTGTGTACAATTTTACCTCAGTTTAAAAGTTCACATTTTTGGCAACACATTTCTGAACAATCACACTTTAACCCTCATAATTTCAGAGCTCTTCACATTATTAACCCGATTTTTAAATATGCTTACTTGGTTATGAAGAACACTATATTTGGAAGAGAAGATAAAGAGGGATCGGTAAGACTTATGGATTTGTATTGCTTGTGGGCAATGGTTGAAAGTGCACCAATTAATTCTGGTTATTTCTTTCTTAAACATTTGGTGAAATTAGGAAAATCGAATTCTACTACACCCATTGTTCTAGGAGGATTACTTACTCAAGTGGCTTTAATATTAGGGTGTGATTTAAGTGAATTGGAAATGGTTGAAAATTCTTGTGGATTGGATTTGGATTCATGTTTAGCAATTAAAATGATTAAGCGTGAAGAACATGGATTTAGTCTAATTATTAAAAATGATTTTCCCTTGAAATTGCCAAATCATGATCTTACTACCATCCATGATAAAGAAAATTGGTGTTTGAAATTAGCTAGGTAACAATCTAGAACATTGTCATCTTTTACCCCAAGGAATGTTCCCAAGGCTAGTCAAGATGTCCATAGTTTCATTTTCCAAGAACTTCACTCTGTTTTGAACAATACTCATAATAATTTAGACTCGACTAATGAATTCCTTACAAGTAAGGAACACATGGAAGAGGAACAATTTAAAAAGTTACAAGATTGTTTTAGGAGTGAGAGAGAATTGTGTGAAAAGATTTCTCAATTTATGAATTCCTATAGGACCCATTTTGAGTTTAATGAAGATTTTCGGGGGTATATGAGGTTTTTCCAAGATGATGTTGACAAACTTTTCGAATATCATATGTTTGTTAGAAATGAAGTAAGGTGGTTTATAGATTATTTCCCTTTTATTCTGCCTGAATTTCCTGATCTTCCTCCACCTCCACCATATTGATTTCATCGGGACGATGAAAAGTTTTAGTCCGGGGGGGGGGGGGTGTCAAACCTGATTTCTTTTTGTTTTCTGCATGTGTAGTTTTTTTGTCTTGCTTGAGTTTTTATTTTTATAAGCTTTATGTACCTCTTTTATCTATCTTGGGTAGCATGAAATAAGATAAGAATTATATGGAGATGAGCATTAGTCTTGGCTTGACCTTAAGAATCTTATTTTCACTACACTTTGACTTGATGCTTGAATGGTTGATATCATTGAAATAGTCATGATTCATCTTGTTTGCTTAGTACTTGGTTTCCATGGTGATTTTTCAAACTTCATTTTGGTTACTGGATGAGGCTCAACTCATGAAAGCTCATTTGGAAAAATCAAAATATCCCAACATTTGTGCTAAAAGTACACTTGTGAAATAAGATTTGCACAATGCAAATGCTTATGAAAAAAAATTGAAAAAAAGCAATGAAAAAAGAAGTGAATATGGGATATTAAAAAATAGTTGTCGTGAGTGGAATCTAGCAAGTCACCCCTTTGAGACCGAGTTAGGTTACTGGGGAAATGACTGCTTAGTTTCTCTTGAGATTGAGCACACCTTTGAGACCTTGGGTTGATTGGGAAATATGAACCAAGTGAGTGGCAAGTAAGTGTCTATCACTGGTTACTTGTCTCTCACCGGAAATATTAGGAATTCAAATTTGATGACGACTTGACTAGGACATAGATTGAAACTTGAAGGGTTTTTGAGTTACTTTTACACTGTGCACAGGATGCTTAAGCTTGAGCCATACTTGATTTGTTTCCATGATTAAGCTTGTTATTGAAACTCTTTGATAGAGTTAGGAAAGTACATTAGGGTTTATGAATGCGTTGTAGAACATATGAATTTAGATTGCAGCATTTTGCTTGAGGACAAGCAAAGGTTTAAGTCTGGGGGTGTGATGTGCGTAGATTTTATATACTTTTATGCATGTTTTGACGCACATTTACATATTTTGAGCATGCTTGATCTATGCATTTTTGTACTTCTAGTCTTCCTTTTAGCATATTTATTCTTTTTATTCGGAGATCTGCTTTTGTGCATTTTCTGTACACAAGAGTCGAATTCGGTGAAGATTCTGCATTCTTGGATAAAACTTATGAGCTAAGCAAGTGAGAAAGCACCTGGCTGTGTACCAGACACGGCCCTGCATTGGTAGGAAGCTCTAGCCGTGTGGAGTTCAGAGGCTGTGTGACAGCAATAACAAAGGAAGAAATCCAGGCCGTGTGAACCTCACATGGTCGTGTCAAGTTTTCAAGCAAACCAGAGTTCAATCCTTACATGGTCGTGTGGATCTACATGGCCGCGTAAGGTTTCCAGAGACTAAGAAGCCCCTGGCCGTGTGCACCACACGGCCGTGCAGGGTTCCCAGAGCTTAAAAGTGTTCTGGCCGTGTGCACCACATGGTCGTGCCAAGTTTCCAGAAGCTGGGGCAGTCCAGGCCGTGTGGATCTACACGGCTGTGCTTGGAGGTCTTGAAGAGAGTTGTCCACGGCCGTGTAGCACACACGGCCGTGTATAGATGGCAGAGAGGGGAAAGGCTCTGGCCGTGTGAACCTCACACGGCCATGCCTCGGGGCCGTGTGGCGCCCAAAAGCTTCCCTCTATTTAAGGCCTCCTTGGAGATTTGAAAGGGGATCTTCTCCCCTTTGGGAGAAAGCAAGATTTGGTGGATTCTTCCCATTTTTGGGAGGATTTTTGGGCGATCTAAAGGGAGATCTTGGTGAATTCGACCCCGGAAGCGAGGATTGGATCCGAAGATGGAGCTATATTGTAGATAAGTTTTCTTTCTTTCCTCTTCTTGGATGGGGATTGAAGAATGCTTGTAATCTTCTTATCTTTGGTCTTCTTCCTTCATTGTATGGAGTAGATCTTGTTGTTCTAGGATGGAGGGAGTATTTGTAAGATAAATTGATGTAAACTCTTGTGGATTTGCCATTTCTTGTTTTCTATGATGTTGCCTAGTTTATATCGATTGGATCTTGAATGATTAATTGTGATTAGGGCTTAATTCTCATTCTTGATTGATCATTTGGATATCTTATAGCCTTAATAGGGATATGTTGGAACCCCAAGGTATTTTGATGTGATCAAAGAAGCTAAGTTAGGTCCTGCGTTTGTTTAACCCTTGTGTCTAAGTGTGCAGGAGCTTAGGAACACAGGAAGTCGAGCGGAAGACGCGGCCAGCGAGAAGGACGGCACGGGGAGAGAGCCGACGGGCTCGGTGCTTCCGAGGGACGAGGTGTCCGCGGAAGAGTACACCGGTGGACGAGAAGAGCGTGCACGGCGCTCGAGGGATGAGAAACTGGGAAGGAAGGCTGCTCGAGGAGAAGGCCGGAACATGGGTTCGGGTGAGCCCTATTCCGGAAGGCTGAGATCACCCAAGCTAGCGGAGCCGGAGCGAACAGACCCGGACCAAGACGAGGCGAGGCAGGCTGAACCGGCAAAGCTGGACCGAGTCAACCTTGTTGACTTAGTCCGGCGCTGGATCATTCAGCGCCGGACCTCAGCCGGAACCATTCCGGGCGCCCGGGGGTTCATATTTGACCAGATCGAAGCTGATCGCGAGTTGACCGTTGGGGGATAAAATTTATCCCCCCCCCCCCCCCCCCGGGGGCGCCCGGAACCCCTTCCAGGCGCCTGGACCAGTACTATAAATAAAGTACTAATCCGTACATTTAAAATAACGAACTTGTAATCAATTCTTTCTGTGCTTCCAATTCTGTTCTTTTCATTTGTGCTGTCAACGTTGTAAAGAGGCTACTCCGCCCAGAGGAGAATCAGATAGTGCGCTTACATTCCTTGGATTAGCAATCCCCTGATTGCAAACCAAGTAAAATTCTGGTATCTGTTTTTCTTTACTTAGTCTCTTTTATTTATTTATTACAAGTGTTGATTATATAGTTTAAATCTGAGAAAGGTTCGAGTTTTATTTTGTAGGGCAATTCACCCCTCCCCTCTTGCCGGCCTCCAAAGGGACCTACAAGTGGTATCAGAGCGAGGCGTTTCAGGAGGACTAACCGCCGATCGAAGCAACAAAGATGGTCGGACCAAGCATTGTTCCACCAAAATTCGAAGGGAACTTCGCAGACTGGAAGCGTCGTATGGAGGTATTCCTAAAAACAGATTTTGAAATTCGATTTATTATGAAATATGGTTTTGTAGCTCCAATAGATAAAGATGGAAAAGAAAAAGAAGAGAGCGATTGGACAAAGAAGGAGCAGAATGAGTCGGTAGCAAACAGCCGTGCGGAACATCACCTGCTGAGCGTGTTACCGCCTCAAGAGGTCAACCGCATCGGAAACTATTTATCTGCTAAAGAACTTTGGGAGAAGTTCTTGGAACTCCACGAAGGCACGTCCGAAGCGAAGCTCGCTAGAAGGGACATCCTCCGGAACAAACTGATGAACATTCGTCTGGAAAAAGGTGAGAAAGTAGCCGGTCTACTTGCAAAGGTAAAAGAACTAGTTACTGGTCTCGAAAACCTTGGTGAAATGGTAACAAACCGGGACACTATACGCTACGCGCTCAACGCGTTTCCAAGAACTCCGGAGTGGACATCAATCGTCGATGCTTACTACATCTCAAAAGACCTGGAGGTAAGTACTTTAGAAGAGTTGTTTTCTACTCTTGAATTGTATGAAACCAGGTATGCAGGAATGACAAAGGATACAACCCAGACTATGGCGCTGAACGCAACCCAGAAGGATGAACTCGAGTCAGACTCCGAAAACGATCAAGAAGCATACATGGTAAGAAATTTTAAAAAGTTTTTTAGATCTAATAAATTTAAAATGAAGAATAAAAAGAATCAAAAAGGTGGAAGAAAGATGCGGTGCTACCAGTGTCAGAAGGAGGGACACCTAAGAGAAGACTGCCCATAACTCAAAAAGGTCAAAAGGAAGTCTCCCAAGAAACACAACCTAAAAGCAACTTGGGACGACACTTCTTCATCCGAATCAGAAGCTCAAGAGTATGCCGGGATAGCACTAATGGCAAGCTATGATAGACAAAGTATATCAGAACCTAGCATCGATGAAGGGGGAGCGACCTCGGATGAAAGCAGTGAAGCAGGGGGAGATTCAGGCTTCAAGTCCGACATGGTAAGTGAGGTATGCCTCTTACCCCCTAATCAGCTTTACTCTGGTATCAAAGCTATGACTAAATCCATGTATAAATTAGAAAATAAAAATGTCAAGTTAGAAAATGAAATTTTAAAAACAAAGAGAATTTTGGCAAAATCATGTCTTATAGAGGATTTTGAAAAATTGAAAATTGAAAATGAAAAACTAAAAGAAGAAATAGAAAGATTGAAAAAATCCGATGGTTCAAACATTTCTACTTTTAGAAATTATAGAGGTTTAAATTGGTATTATAGATTTCATCAAAGTCAAATTAGAAATATATCAAAAATCTATATACCTAGAAAATACTTGGTTAATCCTGTAGGTAGGAACCTCTACTGGGTTCCAAAAACCTGTTTAACTTAAAATTAAAAGTCAGACTTAGCATTTTCAGCAAGGAAATTAAACAACTAATTTCTTTATGAGGCTTTGTCTAAGGAAGTGGTTGTTGCTCCAATAACCAAGAAGGCCTAGTGCCTCGCCACGACCTGGAAGTCAAGTATCGAAATGAAAAGTTTAATTGACTAACCTGAAAAAGCATTAATTTAAATTATTTAATGCTTTAAAAAGAGTTATTCAATTTATGTTAGAGAACATTTAAAAAAAAAATTTGAAATTTTTTTTCTTAGAAATTTTTATGAAAATTGACTTAGAATTGTTTCTTATGAATATTAACTTAGAATTTTTTTTATTTCAAACTTAAAATTTTGCTTATCTGAAGAGTGTTTTTACTTAAATATTTTTTCACTCAAAAGTTTTGTTTGCATTAACCTTAGACTTGTTTTAACCCCAATTTTTATGTGATCAAAGGGGGAGAAATATGTTAAGTCAAGGGGGAGGTAATATAATTTTTCATTTGAAAAATACTTGGACTTATTTGAATATAAATTGTTTTTATTTCATATGTTTACCCTAACTTAATTTGGGTTGATCACATCAAAAAGGGGGAGATTGTTGGAACCCCAAGGTGTTTTGATGTGATCAAACAAGCTAAGTTAGGTCCTGCGTTTGTTTAACCCTTGTGTCTAAGTGTGCAGGAGCTTAGGAACACAGGAAGTCGAGCGTAAGACGCGGCTAGCGAGAAGGACGACACGGGGAGAGAGCCGACGGGCTCGGTGCGTCCGAGGTATGAGGTGTCCGCGGAAGAGTACACCGGTGGACGAGAAGAGCGTGCGCGGCGCTCGAGGGACGAGAAACCGGGAAGGAAGGCTGCTCGAGGAGAAGGCCGGAACATGGGTTCGGGTGAGCCCTATTCCGGAAGGCCGAGATCACCCAAGCTAGCGGAGCCGAAGCGAACAGACCCGGACCAAGACGAGCCGAACTGAGACGAGTTGAACCGGAGCAGAAAGCCTGGACCAGAGTCAACCTTGTTGACTTGACAGGTCCGGGCGCCCGGATCATTTCCAGGCGCCCGGACCTCCGGGCGCCCGGAACCATTCCGGGTGCCCGGGGGTTCATATTTGACCAGATCGAAGTTGATCGCGAGTTGACCGTTGGGGGATAAAATTTATCCCCCCAGGGGCGCCCGGAACCCCTTCCAGGCGCCCAGACCAGTACTATAAATAAAGTACTGATCCGTACATTCAAAATAACAAACTTGTAATCAATTCTTTCTGTGCTTCCAATTCTGTTCTTTTCATTTGTGCTGTCAACGTTGTAAAGAGGCTACTCCGCCCAGAGGAGAATTAGATAGTGCGCTTACATTCCTTGGATTAGCAATCTCCTGATTGCAAACCAAGTAAAACTATGGTGTCTGTTTTTCTTTATTTAGTCTCTTTTATTTATTTATTACAAGTGTTGATTATATAGTTTAAATCCGAGAAAGGTTCGAGTTTTATTTTGTAGGGCAATTCACCCCTCCCCTCTTGCCGGCCTCCAAAGGGACCTACAGGATAAACCCTCACTCGATTTTCCGAGGGATCCACGTGACAAGTGCAAGCCCGTGTAAGGACGTTTGGGGGATAATCTTGAAGGGGAAATGAGAATATTCAAGAGGGTAGGATAGATTTTATGATTCAATCCTTGTATCTTTATGGGTTAAGAAGCTATGAACTTCTATGTTGATATCCGAGGGAAGTATAGTAATAGGTGCAATCCTGTATAAGGACAATGTAGGTTCATATCTAATTGATTATATTTAGGTACAATTTCAGTCCTAAGCCGGTGATCTATTGCAAGAGAAAACCGGCAACCTTCTACAATTCTTAGACAATTGAGAAATAAGAATTGGTAAACCATATACATTCAAGAGATCTTGCAAAGAAACCAAAACTCCTAGAACCTCCCTTTATCATAGCTCAAACCCCCAAATTCTTGTTTGTTAGTCTTCCATTTCAGATTTGTTTTTTCATCCTTAGCATTTAAAACCAATTGATTAGTTTTTTAGCTAATTCGCTTTGAGATATTTCTAGTGCTTATTCCAGTCCTTGTGGATACGATAATCTTTTATATTACTTGCGACATTTCCATACACTTGCGGATCATAACAATCATTTATTGAGCCTACCCCTCTAAATAATTGTAAAAAACATGCTAATTCCAATTTTTATCATTTTAATGCTATTTACCATAAGAATAAAAAGCATGATAGCTTTAAGGAAAAACATATGGCTCTCCATGCTAAGACTACCACACCTAGGGTCAGGAAGGTAGGTAAAAGTTTAGGCAATAATACTAAGGATCATAGTTATAAGCCTAAAAATAAAAATGCTCAAGGATTTAAGGAAAAATAAAAAACTAAGGATTTAATGAGAGAAAATCAAGTCTTGAGGTCAAGTCTTGATAAAATGGAAAAGACCCTAAAAATGATGAAAAATATCCTAAAAGGGCAAAATGAGCAAAATCTAGGTTTAGGACAACAAGGGTCATCCAAGAACCATAGGGGTTTGGGATACAAACCTAAAACTAAAAGGGATGTGCCTTCTTATCATATGGTTCCATATAATTATGGAACCAACTCTAGATCCAATGGTCAAGTCAAAGATACTAGGAAGGTTATTCCTAAGAGTATTTTTGCAACAAAGTGACTAAGACTTCTAAGAAGTCTAAGAAAGTCACAAAGAATGTCACAAGGGAAGGAATCTTTAGAGTTGATCTAGAAAATGTGACCAAGGCTTCTAAGAAGCCTAACAAGGTCACTAGGAAGGTATCTAGGGAAGTTATCCCTAGTGAATACCTAGAGCATCCAAGGAGCACCAATAGGTTTTGGGTTCCTAAAAGCATTTTCTCTACTCCTTAGATGGATTAGAGAGTGTCAACTTTAATTAGAAGGGTAATTAACCCAACTTTGAAGAAGTTGACACTCGGAGAGCATTTTCAAGGTTAGTGTTAACCTTTGAAAATGATAAGGATTAATGGTTTACTCTTGGAAAGAGTAAGATGTGCCAAAATTTGAGTATTTGGATATAATTTTAATTGGCACAAGAGATCAAGTGTAAAGAAATGCCAAGTTGGGATGTTGGCATTTTATTGAGAAGTTATAGGCAAGTCTAAGCCTTATTTTAATTTGTTACTCTTTAAAAAGAGTCATATGTGTCAAAAATTTGAGAAATTTATTTAATTTAAATTGGTACAAAATTAGAAAAATCAAAAGAAGTGTCAAAAATTGAATTTTGGCATTCTCTTGGGAAATAGTAGGCTATCTAGGTTGTAAATTTTAATTTAGCTAAGGTTTAAGGATACTTAGATAGTTATTCTAGGTATTTCATTTATGCTAATTTACCAGTCTTTGTTTGCCCATCATATGCCATGACATCATATTTTGCCTTCATGTGTTGTTATGAAAAATATAAAAATATCATGTCATGTCATACATACATCATGTAGTCATAGGAAATTTTCTTTTGAAAATTATTTACTCTTGATGTATGTCATATCATCTTCATGCATTATTTTTGTTTCCTTGTAATTAAGGACTAATGACATTTATTAACAAGTAACATCCTTGGTGGATGTTCATAATTCAAAATGTCTAGATAGATATGCATGATCCCTAGATTAGGGCAACAACCAAATTTACATCTCACTAAAGAACTATAAGGTGACTTGTATGTGGTTTCATACACATTAGATACAAGTGAGATGTTAGGATGATGAACAAAACTCAAGATATTAATTTAGTGCATTCGTTTGAGTTTTAGGTTCATCAAAACACATAGGTATGTATTTTTCAATCATTGGAAAGCTAATGTATAAGTCATGTGCATTGAGCCCAAAGAACATGGTTGGATATTAGTTTTGAAAATCATTTTAAAATTCTTTTGGAAAACCTTGGTGAAGACTATCTTTTGATAGTAATCATCATTGAATAGTTGAGCACAAACTTGGAAGAAAACACTAAACTTTTTACAAGTTTCCAAGTTTGTGTCAATCTTTGAAAATAGAATATATTTTCATAGAAAACTATTTTTCCTTGATAGTATATGTCCTAAGGAATGTCTACATGAATTTTCATAATTTTTCAAATTTTGTAGAATTTTTGGGGAGTTTCTGAAATTGACTGAAAGTGAATTTCAGCTTTTTTAGAGCTTCAATCGATCACCCGATCGATTGAAGTGCCTCAAACGATCAGGCGATCGATTGAGAAGGCATCTCTCACGAGCAGAAGCTCGCTGGATCGATCCACGCAGTCTGAATCGATCAGTGGATTGATTCAGTAGGGTTCATTCGATTGGGACCCAACTCCAATCAATTTGAGATGCTGATTTTGGCTAAGAAAGCCTGATTTCAACATTTTGAACCACCTTTAGTCTAGATAACCATTCCTAACCCTTCAAAACACATTTGTATACAAAAAGGGGGAGTTTTCATGATGAAAACAAGGATGGATTGGTTAAGGAAGACTAAGTAGAGGTTAAGGTTGAGGTTTGGTTTCAATATTGATTTTATGAACCTCAAAACTTCTAAATTTGGGTTTCCTAAAGGTTTAGGGATTCCAAGTCATTGTTGGTGTAATGACAGAAGTTACGTGCATGTCTTTAGGGGGAGTTACTCTTTAAGGACATGAAAATCTATTTTTCATACACCTTGGAAGGTGGTTAACCTTCTTTAGCGAGTATGCTCAAGGTTGGGCATTTGAATATAATAGAGAGTGAATATCTTCATTATTCATGTGATGTATGCTCACGGATGAGCATTTGATGACAATGAAGGGTATGAAACCTTCATTGGAATGATATGTGAATATACCAAGTGGTATATGCTCAAGGATGAGCGTTAAAAATAATGAAGGGTATGAGACCTTCGTTACTGTCTTGTGAACAACGAGTGAAGTTGTGAACAACGAGTAAATTTGTAAACAACGTTGGGTAACTCTTCAGGGGGAGTGTTTTTTGATGTGTGACAATAGGGGGAGAATGTCTGGTTAAGTTAGGTCTTCATTATCTAAAGAGGGAGTTTGTCCTCTAGAAAAGGAGGAGAATAAAGGAAACCATTATTCATATATTGGCATGAAGGGAGTTGAGGCTATGGGATTAGCCAAACTTAGAAGTGGTATTGTCAAACATCAAAAAGGGGGAGATTGTTGGTGCAATATCCCCTAGGTCAAGGTTGACTGAGCTTGAATTGGTTCAAGCTCGAATCTTGATGTTTGGGTTTTGATGTTTGACAATACATGTAGACAAGACATAGATATTGCATGTGTGATTGTTCATGTGGGAGATTATGAAGAAGAGTCAAGTAGGTCAAGGTTGACTGGATACTTGACTGGAAAATCCTGGTGAGTGAAGTCAGGTGAAAGTCCTAACTGGGAGGTTAGGCAGATGGGAAATCCTGGTGAGTGAAGCCAGGTGAAAGACCTAGTGAGTGAAGCTAGGCAGCTGAAAAATCCTAATGAGTGAAGCTAGGTGAAAGACCTAGTGAGTGAAGATAGGCAGTATGAGAAAGTCCTGGTGAGTGAAGCTAGGCAAATGAGAAGACCTAGTGAGTGAAGCTAGGCAGAAGGAAAATCCTAGTGAGTGGAGCTAGGTGAAAGTCTGGATGAGTAAAGCCAGCCACAGGAAATCCAGATGGATCAAGTTTGATCAGACATCTGGTGTTTGGGAAGCCCAAGTAGGTCAAAGGGATTGACCGGATACTTGGCACGAGAAATCCAGGTGGATCAAGGTTGATCGGACACCTGGTGGAGATAAGTCCAAGTGGGACAAGGATGACCGGACACTTAACACGAGGAGAAAAGTCCAAGTGGGTCAAAGAGATTAACTGGACACTTGGTAAGGGAGTCTTAGCAGGTCAAGGGTGACCGGATGCTAAGCATGATGGACCAACAAGTCATGGATGACCGAATGTTGGTTTAAGGGGCTTTGGACTTGATTTTGGGCGAAATCATGAGCTGGATTGATCAGCCGATCGATTGGTTCATGCCCAATCGATCGGCTGATCGATTGGGTGAGTCTTTGCGACAAGCCCCCTCCCAATCAATCAGTGGATCGATTGGGAGAAGTGTCGCATGAACAAAAAGCCTCCCAATCGATCAACCGATCGATTGGGAGCCTCCAATCGATCGGGCAATCGATTTGGAGGTGCGATTTCACGCGATAAGCCCTAGATCGATCCGCTGATCGATCCAGGCAATTCCTGAGAGCATAGAGGCGCTCTGGATCGATCGGTCGATCGATCCAAAGCCTCCCCGGTCGATTGGGATCCGACCGTTGGTTTAGGATATAGTTGTTGGTGTGTGTTCGTCTTCGAAAGAACTTCCACGGCTCTGATTCTTTCTCCATACAGATCTTCACAGCAGTTCTCCGCAGCTCTCATGCCAGATCTTAAAGGTTCTTGGAGGCTTGTGCTGGTGCACGTCCAAGTCAAGAGGCGAGGAAGAATCTAGGGTTAGGGTTTTTGTGCATATCTTGTAAGCTTTTACTTGTATTGTATTTCCCTTCTCTTTCTTCTTGTACTGTGAACTTGTAGGGCTTCTCCGCCTTCGGTAGTTACTGAAAAGGAGTGTTTTCATAGTGGAGGATGTGTGAGTGTGTGGATCCTTGGATTAGTCACCTTTTCTTGAGGTGGATACCAAGTAAATCTATGAGTTAGCGTTGTGTATTTGTTTCTTTATATTTTCCGTTGCATTTCTTTGAAGAAACAAGCAACGACGAGCATGAGATCGCGCAGAGCTATTCACCCCTCCCCCCCCCCCCTCTAGCTACATATTTGGTCCCAACACGGACGTCCAGCGGAAAGTCCTGAGGACTCGGGCGCTGAGCAAAAGTCCAATCAATCTGGAGGATCAAACTAGCATCAGGTAATCTCTCCTGAGAGGAGTAGGTGAGGACGCGTTCCCCGAAGAGGGAACAGTAGGTGTCGGTTCGACCTAGGGTTTCCGGTCGGAAATCCAAAGTCAGAACCGGACAGACCGAAGACTATTAAATACTTCACTTATTGTATTTATACTTGTGCTAACTTTGTCTTATAGGTATGTTGTTTTGTGGACTAACATATCTTGCAGAGACGAAAGAGCTACTTTTGCCTCAGTTGAACAGTACCCAAGGCGCCCTCCATGGAGCTTGGAGGCACCTCGGATGCAAGGCAAAGTTGCCTGCGCAAAGGAGCTGGAGGCGCCTCCATGGGACTTGGAGGTGCCCTGGACGCTGGCTTGGAGGCGCCTTGGAGTGACGTTGGAGGTGACCTCAGGTGGATAAGCGGCAAGCAATAAAGCTTATCTACAACAATCAAATCGGGATGGACTTTGGGGCTTAAGGCACGTTGGAGTGACAATAGAGGCGCCCTCAACAACCTATAAGAGGCTGTCTCGACCAGCAATAAGGAATAACTACTTCCAAGCGATCATTCTTCTTCGTGCTACTCAATAGACGATCTAAAAAGGCTGTAGCAAGTCCCCGACGGCCAGGAGCTTCACATTTAGCGTTTTTGTTGTCAGTATAAAGTTTATTACAACTTTTATTGTACTTCATTTGTAAACACTTTATCGGAATTATAGTTGTTGCCCAAAGTAAACATTCAACGAACATGGACCTTGGAGTAGGAGTCGCCCTAGGCTCCGAACCAAGTAAATCTTGGTGTCTTTATGATTGTGTGTTTGTTTTCTTTTATTATTTCCGCTGCGTTTATTCTTGATACACTTTAAAATCGTAAGTGAAAGCCACGAGCGCTATTCACCCCCCCCTCCTCTAGCGCGTCTTCGATCCAACATTTCATGGGAGAATAAAAAATGGTCTCTACTATCTTCAAAGTTCTTCAATCAAAACTTTTGTTGGTGAATGCACAAATAAACCAGCTTGGCATGCTCGACTTGGTCATCCTTCCCTTCGTATTGTCTAGTCAATCATCAATAGGTATAGTTTACCTACTTCCATTACCTCCTCTCCATCTCATTCATGTAGGGTCTACATGGAATCTAAAAGTCATAAGCTACCTTTCTATTCATCCGATCATGTTTCTAATTTTCCACTTGAATTAATTCATTCTGATGTTTGGGGTCCTGCACCTATTTTATCTAACTAAGGTTTCTAATATTATATTACCTTTATTGATCATTTTAATAAATATACTTGGCTCTATCCTATGAGAAGAAAATCTGATTTATTGGATATATTCTGTAAATTTCAAAATCAAGTTAAATGATATTTTAATCGTAAAATACTTTCTTTTCATTCTGATTGGAGAGGTGAATATCAAGCTCTCCATCGTCATCTTGTCTCTTGTGAAATAGTTTATCGAGTCTCTTGTCCTCACACTCCAGAACAAAATAGCTTTGCTGAGAGAAAACATAGACGCATAGTCGAAACTGCCTTAGCTCTTCTTCATCATGCATCAGTTCCACGTAAATTTTGGGATTAAGTTGTTAACACTGTCGTATATCTCATAAATCGACTCCCTACTCCATTGCTCAATCATAAGTGTCCTTTTGAAAAACTTTATAATCAAACTTCTGATTACACTTTCCTTTGAATTTTTGGTTGCACATGTTATCCATGGTTACACCCCTACTCTAAACACAAACTTGATTCTCGTTCATTACAATGTGTTTTCCTTGGTTACAGCAAGTTGCACCATGGTTATCGTTCCTTGCATATACCAACAGGCCGAATTTATATTTCATGACATGTTACTTTTGATGAGTCTCAATTCCCTTTTTTAGTAGTTTCTTCGATCTCTCCTCCAGATACAAGTGACACCTTCTTAATGTCACCTAATATTGTCAGATATGATGGCATCTTAGGTTCTGCTCCAGAGCTCTCTAATAACTCCCCTATACCATCAGAATCACCTCAGGATGCTGCTCTAATCTTGGAAGTCTCGCCGATTGAAGATAATATGCTCTCTAGTTCTGGATCCTCAGATAATGCAAGTCCATCATCAACATCACCATGTCAGCCTACTTCCTCGTCACCATCAACAAGTGATTCAGATGATAATGCTCCTCGTCGCATACTTCCCATTAGTGACATTTATAAACGTTGCCCACCAAATGCAACTCGATATCCCCTTCCACGGGCTCTGGTAGTCTCTTCAAAATTTATTGAACCAACTTGTTTTACGCAAGCAAGCAAGGATCCAAATTAGCATAGTGCAATGACTACAGAATTTGATGCACTTCTTCGCAATGGACACATGGTGTCTAGTTCCGCACACTCCCTCAATGAACATTGTGGGCTCTAAATGGGTATTCCGTCTTAAGTATCGAGATGATGGTTCTCTTGAACGATACAAAGCTTGACTTGTAGCCAAAGGTTTTAGTCAACAACCAGATATTGACTTCAATGACACTTTTAGCCCAGTCATCAAAATTACATCTGTCAGATTATTATTATCAATAGTTGTTAGTTCCAATTTGCATGTACGTCAATTGGACATCTCAAATGCATTTCTCCATGGTCATCTTGAGAAAACTATATTTATGGAGCAACCACCTGGGTTTATTCATCCACAATTTTTGTCTCATGTTTGCCAACTTAAGAAATCTTTATATGGTCTTCGACAAGCTCCTCGTGCATGGTTTCATCGACTATCCAATTGATTACAAGCTCAAGGATTTTCTGGATCAAAGACGGACTCATCTCTATTTCATAAATATAATGATGGATCTATGATATTTTTTCTTATTTATGTGGATGTCATTCTGATAACCGGTAATGATTACAAGGGCATTATAACTTTATTAAGTCTTTTCAATCAAGAATTGCCTACTCGAGATTTGGCCATTAATCGTTTTTTTCTTGGTATTGAGCTTATTCCATATGTGGATGTCTATTTTCTCTCTCAAAGCAAATACATTACTGGACTTCTTCAAAGAGCCAAAATGGATGAAGCACGTATGATCTCTATACCAATTGCTATAAACAACTCTCCATCTTCATCTTCTCCCGCTCTGTCTGATCTTCAGATTTATCGAAGTATTGTTAGAGCCTTACAATATATCATTATCACACGCTTTGATATTACTTTTACAGTAAATCGTGCTTGTCAATTCATACATGCTCCAATTGAACAAAATTGGGATAATATAAAAAGAATACTTCGCTATCTTAAAGGTATTATTCTACATGGTCTTCTTTTATATCGACAATCATCTCGAGATTTACATGTCTATAGTGATGCGGATTGGGCAAGTTCTCCTGAAGACAGACGCTCCACTAGTGGATATGCTAAATTTCTTAGACGAAATTTTATCTCATGGAATTTGAAAAAGCAACTTACGATATCTCGTTCAAGCACTGAGACGGAAAATAAAGCTATAGCAAATACAACGTCTGAAATTATTTGGCTTCAATCACTTCTCTCTGAACTTCATCTTGCATCAAATATTGCACCAAAAACTTGGTGCAACAATATTGGAGCAACATATCTCACAGCAAATCCAGTCTTTCATGCACGTACAAAATATGTGGTGATTGATTTTTATTTTGTTCGTGAACGTGTGGCAATTCAATAGTTATCCGTTTCTTATATCTCTGCTAAAGATCAAATCGATGATATCTTTACTAAGTCATTATTCAGACAACGTTTCAACAATTTAGCAAGCAAACTCAACGCCAAGGATCTCCTGTTAAGTTTGTCGGGGGTAAAGGAGATTAATTATTGCTCTCATATTTTTATCCTCTTCCTATTCCTTTTCTAACAGCGATGACCAGCCCAAGAATCAAACATCCTTTGATTGCGCTCCCCATTTGGAGAAAAAATTTCTACAAATATGACGTAGTTGGGGATTGAACCGCGGGTACCTGGGTGACAACTTGGATGTCCTACCGCGACACCATAGCCCCGGTGGTTCGATCCCTAGCTACGACGTATTTGCAGGAATTTTTTCTCCAATGGAGAGCGCAATCAAAGAATACTGGGCTCTTAGGTGGACCACCGTGTAAAAATCCTGATTTATCCTGATCATCGATGAAAAAATTTTAAAAATAATCATTAAGACTAAATAAATTTGTCAATCTAACTATCTAAATTAATAATTATCTATAATTTATCTCTTCGATAAGAAAGACAAAGGAATCATCTTTTTACTAAAAGCATACTCGCACCTTAAAAAAAAACTCACACGGTCAAAGAAAAAAAACACACACAAACTCAAGCACAAGGGCCAAAGTCTCGAGGACTAATTCATCTTAATTCACTGACGAGAGGGGGAGGTGTCTTTGTTGTAGTATGGGACGATGGTGTAGACAGTCTGCAGAGCGGTGAGAACGAGGAGTAAGGTGGCGGCTACGAGGGAGAGGAACGTCCAGGGGCTACGGAAGTAGTTGTAGATGAGGCTGGCCCACCACATGTTGACCATGGCCCGACAATGTGCCCGCCACATGTTGATGCTCTTCCGGCAGAACTTGTTCACCCGGCGGTGCACCTCGTCGAGGTTGCTGTCTGGGTCCAGCACCACGTCCTTGGACAGGCTGTTGAAGAGCTTCACCACGGCCTTGTCGCTGCCGACCGCGTTCTGGATGATGCCCTTCGAGTGTAGCAGGCTCACGCCCATGGCCGAGTCGATGATGTTGTTCATGAAGAAGACGTAGGAGGTGACTTCGTTGCCCGCTCCCACGTGCAGCCGCTCGAACGCCATCTGGTTCAGGAACATGTACTCGGTGGAGTCGTCCACCACGATCACCGGTAGGCTCAGCACGCCGCGGTGGAACCTGATGTCCCGCAGGCTGTTGCTCTTGCTCGGCTGGAAACGGATCCCGGCCTCGTACAGCTCGACCGCCGACAGGATCACCTCGTTCGACATCTCGTCGGGGGGACCAGCACTCGCGAGCATCGATGGCCCTCCCAAATGCAGCAGGCTGCGGCGGAATACGTCGAGGGGGTGGAGGCCCAGCCCGACGAACGTCAACGCCCGCGCGTTCGGCGGTCCCAAGAACTTCAACACCAGCTTGTTCACGTGGTCATGCTGATCATTTATTTAAAATTTTAGGAGTAAAACTTATAAATTTTGGGAGTAAAAGGATAATTTTCTCCTACCACTACCTTCGCCGGCTTGCCACTCTCGATGGTGAGCAGCACGTCCAACGCCAGCAGCGGCAACTGATTTTCCAGTATCAGCATGTCCCGCCTTATGTACGGCACGTAGTACAGCATTCCGTGGATGCTGAGCACCGGGTCGTTCACCGCGTAGTCGTCGCTCGAACCCCCGCCGCCGCTCGTCGTCGCCGCCCGCATGATCTCCAACATGAAGCACGCGTCGGTGATCATCAGACTCAGGAACTTCCCCTCGTCCCGCCACTCATCCCCCACCCCCTCGTACGCCTCCCGCAGCGGCCCCGCCACCTCCTTCATAGCCGCCACGAAATCCTCCAGCGGGCGCTTCGACCGCTTCAGGAAGTGCAGCAGCGCCCGCCGCTTGTGCCCCTCCATGGGCGCCAAGTCCAGAGCGCCGTGGTGGTACGGCCCGAACGACACCACCTGCGGCCGGTACACCTTAGGGTTCAGGTCCTTGATGCAGGCCGGTACCTTGTAGATTGACCGCTTGCTCCATTGAGCGATCTCGAGTCTCTGGTCGATGTTCTTGAGTTCCTCGCGGATCTCCACTACCCAATTCTCCATGCTCCCATTCGAGTCCACGAACCACCTTTATAATCCGTGAGTGAGGAAGATTAAAAATGAGAATTTTGTGGTTAAATTACACAGCGAGGGTCGAGGCTTTCCAGCGAACCAGACAAGACGAAGGCTTCAGCAAGGGATCGACCCACATGTCTATTGTTGGTGGGGAATGGGAAAGAAGAGTGTGCGACAGGGGAAGCATTTATGCCATTGTTCCTGTCTATCGCTGTCCGATGAGTCAGCGAAGAACAATTATCATAAAAAAAATGGAAAAAAAATATTGCAGACGACACCACAACGAAGGGAAATCATAAAGTTCTTATGAATACTCAGCGAGAGTTGGGGAGACCTCTCACTTGGCCCTGTCACTTATAACTTTCACTGTTATTCATCGTATCATAAGTCTCCTTAAGTCTAGTTAAAAGAGACTTGAATCCAATTGATTGAACTAGTATAATTGCAGCCTGACTGCTAACTCATACGCAAGGATGATTTGGCATCCCGACCTCACCACCTTACTCTTTGTACAACTCGATAATATGTGAGTTAAGAGTCATTAATGTGGGCAATACGCGTGATGGCATATCAAAGTCATGAATGGTATGTCACATCTAGTCATTAATGTCACCTAGCCTAAGGTGATGCAAGTCAAGGCCACGATAGGAGATCAGCTCGAGATGACTATTGAGATTCCGTGCATTCAGGTGCATGATCCAATTACCCAACGCTTGAACCCGCCTTTTTGCCTCTCATATCTAATGACTACAGTTTTGATCTCGGACTATATTAGGGTTGGCGACAGAGGAATGTCGTTGCATTCATCATTTCTTTCATTGTCATTCTCCAGTAGTGTCTTGTTTTTGCCCATAGTTCCCCATGTTAGTTTATCGTCTTCTTCTCATTGCTTTTTTTTCTTCAGCGCTGCTCTTTCGATCATTTGTTCTTGGTTTCCAATCTGACCATGGCCTCCTAGGGGCTCCAAGGTGTCAAACTTTAACTGAGGTAACTTAGACCAAATACGATTGCAGTTTGAAATTCCTATTGACCACGTACCGCTTAATAATCGTGAATGCTCTCGATTGATCTTCTCTTCCACCCACCAATTTTGTAACTTTCTTTCAAGGTCAACTGTTAGACAACCTTCGATTTCTCATCCTAAGTTTCATTATAGAAATTTCCCAGTACTTCCATATCCCCCTTCAATAACTACCTCACAATACATTTCAACTACTTTGTAAGGTAGCCATCATATTCCACTTGTACCAAATACCCCACACACTCCGAGTCTTCCATTATTTATTTTACCCGAAGAAGATGGAGGTCAGAGTCTTTTACTTCATGGTGAGACCCTCTTTTAGTTTCTTAGAGAAGATTCTGACTTTTCACAAAAGATGAAAATCTCATTACGTATTTGTCCGACCTCCTACTTCATTCATGTGGCCAACTGGTTGGAAAATAGAGTTGTCGAAGCTGCTGAGTCTAAGTCAATTCAAGTCAGAGCCTACTTATTGTATAGCAGCGTGTAAGATATGACAATTAAATAATAAGTGTTATTGTAAAAATAATCTTACTGGATTTTTTTGAAATTTTACATTTTTGGGGATTTAAATGGAGTCAATGTGATACATTTAAAGGGATGAATCGGTTGGGCTAGGAGAAAACCTATTCAAAATACTCATTTAAGATGGGAGTTGATTGAGATTATTAACATAAGATTTTAATTAAAAGCCTAGGTTTGGAAATTCTCTCCTCCCTATTCATCGCCGACTCCCCTTCTTTACTCCCAATCCCCCTTTGCTTTATGCCCTAACCTCCACCTCTTCTCACCGACGCCGACCACCCAAGTCTCGATCCGGTCGCCACCCTTTCATTCCTGGCCACGAACACTTGCCGAAAGTTGAGTACACAAGCCCCCTTTACGGCTGTGCCCTAGCTCCTGATTCTCGCCGTCGAGCACCCTCGCGTCATCACTAATTGTCGATCGCCGATGCCACTGTCCTTCTGTCACCATCGCTTGGAAGTCGCTGCCCGATTCCTCTCCACATCGCCGGTTCTTTGAATGAAGGCAACTCGGCTCTGTCTCCTCTTTTTTCCCTTTTCCATCGACATCCCCTCCAGCGGGGAGGATCGGCAGCCAAGGCCAGCCACCACCAATGCTGAGCCCTTCTCCCCACGAGGAGCCACCGCAAGCATGGAGTTTTGTTGTGCCCTAGCTGCATCACCGAGCCTTTTCTCCCGGCTCCCACCTCCATCACTTGGAACCAATTTCATCTACGCTAGAATGCTTCCCTCTTCCTTTGATTAATGTCGCAGCACACTCCACCTCTCAGATCGTGGGTCACCTCCTCACAGATCACTAGCTGTTGTGGGAGGAGCACGAAGGAGTCCTTCCTTTCTGCGCTTTGCTGGTGAGTGAGCATGATGGTAGTAGTGAAGTGATTTAATGGTTCATAGCCATTTTTGTAAATTGCAGTACAGAGGATCTGGGTGCCCGTGGACCATTGTCAAAGACCTGAAACATGGTCGGAGTGCCGATCTGTCATTGTCTCATGTCGACGGGCCTTAAATAGTTGCTACTGCTGCCACAATGTTGTCGGTGCCATGACCTGACCTAATTTTGCCAAGGAGGGTAAGGACTTGTGAATGAGACTGCGATTTGTGATAGATGAATCAAGGGTTAACCAATGATCCTTATGATTAGGGGTTCCTAACTGAATTTGGATTTATGATTTGATTGTGATCTATATTGCAGGGTTTGGATTCAGGTTTAAAGTAGTCCCTATCGGGAGGATGTTTAGCTTGATCTACGTTTAAGGTAAGTACTTCTTGCTTTATCTTCCTTAGATCTTTGATCTTAGTGCATGAGTTATGATTTGACTGGTAGTTTTATTACCTTGTCTCTATTCATATCGATGCTTGAGCTTGATAACTATGTCGCTGGACCTTAGAGATCATTCATTTTATATCTATACAGTTTCATTATTCTTCATACTTGATTTTTTGCTTTATATGTATGATGTTATCATACCCTAGTGTAGGCTATTGGATATCCTTCTAGACTCCTAGTTGATGACATGAGTTCGTGCTTATTGATGGGGCGATCATACTGTAGATAGGATATCGAGTATCCTACTAGATCCTTGTTTGTTATATAGGTTCATGCCTATACATTAGCAAGATTCCACCGTAGTGTAGGATATTGAATATCCTACTAAACTTTTGCTTGTTACTTAGGCTCAGGCCTATACGCTTATGCGGTTATACTGAGGTATAGTTATAGAGTATTATATTGGATGAGACATTATTAGATGACTAGAATTCCCTTGGTTGAGATTGTTTCTATTGTACTTGTTGTTGTGGTACTTAAACACATGTTATTAGACTTGTTATTTAATGCATGTCTATGCATTTAAACTATCTATTAGATTAGATAATAATCTTGAGCTATCGCAGGTAAATCGTAGTGAATAGTTGAGTATCCTATTAGACCCTTGATTATTATTTAGGCTCATGTCTATCTGCTGTTGATTTTGGATCGTAAGGTAGCTTGAAGAGCATTATCCTTGGATGGATTGTTACTGCTTATTTGTAATGATATAGCTAGGTATCTGTACATACCCTATCCGCCCACGGGACCATCCGTGGTATAGTGTTCTCCTGTAGACAGTGGCCACTTATATGTCATGTCTGTATACGGGACCATCTGTGGTAAAGCGTTCTCCCGTAAATAGTGACTGTTTACATGCCCTAACTGCCCACGGGACCATCCGTGATAGAGTGTTCTCTCGCAGTCAGTAGCTGATGTGCTAGATAGCTACATTATCCTGTCCGCCCATGGGACCATCCGTGGTAGAGCGTTCTCCCGCGGACAGTGACTGTTTACATACCTTGACTGTCCACGACACCATTCGTGATACCATATGGTTGAGACACTCAAGACTTGTTATTTGCTGGTTATGCATTTGTTTGTGCAAGTTTGGGCGTACTGTAAGTGTAGGACCGTGATCGTTCGAAAGAGGGGGGTGAATATCGATTCGAAAAGTCGAGTAAAACTACTCAGCGGAAAAGTAAATGAACACAGTTGTTTTTACTTCGTTCGGAGCCTATGACGACTCCTACTCGAAGGCCCGTGGTCCTTGACCACTTTCGTTGGGCAATCACTAGCAATTCGAATATAATTACAAAATGAATACAGGAAATACTAGTGAAACAAAGTAATATCGACAAAGAAATTAACTAAAAACCGAAGGAGCACTTTGTCGGAGCTTTGTTGGCGTCGCAGGAACGTAGAGCAACAGGACCAGCAGTAGAAGAGTTCTCAGATTGATTATTGAAGAAGCTCCATCCCTGAGGCTTCTTTTATATGCTGCTCCGGGCGCCTGGATCCCTTCCGAGCGCCCTGGTGCGACGTGGCAGGTCTAATTAGCGAACTCCACGTGGCGACGACTCGGCCTGGATAAAATTCACCTCCGGGCGCCTGGACCTCCGGGCGCCCAGACCTCCTGTTTCCAGAAACTTCCTTTCCTGCAAAACAGAGTTAGTCCGAGGCACATATGTATTCTGCAACACAGATTGTTAGCACAATTTATGAAATAGAATTAACAGTAAAAATATGACTTAGATTTCGTCTTTCCGAGACCGGAATCTAGTCACGATCTCGACTTAGATATCCGAAATTGATCTAAGCCGGATCGACGCCTAATGTTCCCTTCCCGGGAACGCGTCCTCGCAGTCACTCCCCTCCAGTGACTTACCTCACTTACCTGCCAGACGTCCGGTCAGCCCGTCGACCCGTCTGGACTTCTCGCCAACTATCTAGTCAGCCCGTCGACCTAGCTGGACTTCTCGCCAAGCGTCCGGTCAGCCCGTCGACCCGCTTGGACTTCTCGCCAGCTATCCGGTCAGCCCGTCGACCTAGCTGGACTTCGTGCCAGACATCCGGTCAGCCCGTCGACCTGTCTGGACTTCCCCTGCACACTCGATCAAAGTGTCAGACAACAACAAAACTAACTTAACCTATTTGTCATTCATCAAAACCTAGGTTAGACCGTTAGTGCTACCCGCACCAACAATCTCACCCTTTTTGATGGAATGACAACCTGGTTAAGTTAGTGAAAGAACGCAAAAAACAGGTACATCGGTTTTAAAGTTAGTTTTAGTGTTTTCAATTTTGGTTTATCTAACTTAACCACCTAACCCTCCCCCTTTGGCATTCATCAAAAAAAACAAGGGTAAGCAATCATAGTGTAGAGTTACTGTAAAAAAAATAAGCACGGCTAATCTTGAAAAAATATCTGAGTTTGGTTCAAAATTCAAAGATAAAAGTATAATTTTTAAATCCAAGTAAAAAAATCAAGTTGACTTGGGGGAGACAAGTTGAATTTTGAAAAGTATAAATTTAAAGTTAATCAAGTTTAACTTTTCAAGCGTGTAAAATTTTTAAATCAGGTTTTTCAGTTTTTTTTTCAAGTTTAAGTAACATTTACTTAAAAAAAAAAAATTTCAACTTCAATTTTTCAAAACAAAGCAAAAATTAAACAAGTAAGATTAAATTTGCCAAAATAAATTTTTAAGGCTAATTTGATAAAAGATAAATTTGGAAAGTTTAATTTTCAAGCATATGTTACAAAGCTGAATAAGTTTAAATTTGCAATCAGGTTTAAAAATTAGGTGGGATTAAACTTCCAAGTTTTTCAAACACTTAGTTAAATTTAACTTTTTGTAAACTAATGTTCAAATATAAGTTAGTTTTAAAAAGCATTTTTCAAACACATAGAATTTTAATTAATTTCTCCCCCTGAACTTGATACTTAAATTTAAACAGATGTCTAACCAATTAGGTACTAACTAACTATCAGAAGATAGTAGTTTTCACTTGGTTAGTCAGATTAAGGTGATTATAAACAGTCAGTGTTTGACTTGACTGATGATCTTAATCTGATTACTGTCTGATTTGTATTTGACGTCCAGACTTATGCTGATGCACTGAAATAAGCATCTTAAGTCCAGACAGTTGGACTATGCATCTCACCCCTTTCTATGTTTGTCAAACACAAGCAAGGTAAACCTAAGGTGTTGGTGAGATGCTCAAAAACTAGTCCTATGGGTACATGCTTTCTAAGGATTTAAAACTAGTCTAAGGCCAAAACTATTTTTGAAAATCTAAAAATGGAAAGTTTTGAAAATACACAATTTTAACTTATAATTTGAAAGAATTATTTTTGAAAACAATTTTGAAATTTAAAATTCCTAGGCTACCAAGATAGAACATAATCAATGCAGGTCTGAAATATCACTAGATAAATCCAAAATATTTTACAGGTAGTGTAGCTACAGAAGTGAGTCATAACTAGAGCTACTGAGATGATGAAGGGGGTGGTCCAGATCCCAAGGATCGAAGAAGTGCCATCAGCTCAGTGTGTCGGGTGTCCCCGGCAGCTCGTAACTCGGCAACCTCTCGCCGTATGTCCCGATGAAAATCAGAGTTCTCCTGCTGGAGACTCGCCATAGCTCTCTCTAGTCCGGTCATACAGTCGGCTATAGTGCGGGGAGCGTGACGTGGTGCTCGAGTTGGGGGCGGTGGTGGAGCCGGTCCGGCTTCCTCTGGAAATAGTGCGAGCATGAACTCGTCCACCTGTGCATCTGGATCGGGCTGGTGCTGTGCCCCCCTCCGCCAAGACATAGTCCCGTCATCCCTATCTATCCGGACACCAGCTAGGGAGAAGTTCCGAGCTGCTATAACATTGAACTCGGTCATATGGGCAATGTCTCCTCTAGTGACATCAATGTGCAACGAGGACATATAGGCTGTCAGAATGTGACAAAATGGCATGTGGACTCGTCTATCAGTCACGAATCCAGCCGAGTAGATAATGGTGGAGAAGATATGTAGGCTGATGTCAATATCTAATCTATGACTCAGGGCATAGAGTAAGAACGAATAGAATGGGCGCATCACAGCGATGTCCCGAGTAGTCAGTGGTAAAATGCAAAGAACTAAAACCCTATAAAGAGCGTAGTCCTGGACCCGAAGTTCTACCGACCTAAACTGTGTCACAGTGGGATCTCGCTCTCCCCCAAAAAAATATGAATAAATCGTATCGAGAGTAATATGTGAGTAGGGATCTCCGAATGGTAGATCCCTGGGAGGATAGCACAAAAAGGAACAAGTAGATGGACGCAACTCTAAAAACTCTCGGATAGTCGTAGGGGAAAATGTGATATCAGTGCCCGCTGCCCTAGTGGTATAGGTGAGATCGTCTACTTTCACTAGGTTATTGTAAAATTCGGCACACAGACTTATGTTTATTGAACAGGTACATTCGACAAGGTTCCTTAAGTTATAGTGGTCTATAACCTCTAAAACGGAGGGACATGACCCTAGAAAGAACGATCTATCTATGCAGGTAGTCCTAATGGCCTTATAAATGGTTGACTCAAACTTAATCCTTAGTTCATCTGTGGGAAACCTAGGGTCAGAGCTAGCATTAGAGGGTCCAGCACCAGTATTTGTTTGTTTCCTACTGTATATATAAGAAAATATTCTAAGAAAAAATGAGAGGACAAATTCTAATAAAGTTTTAGAGAGGGGAAGAATTTTTACCGAGGAGCCATCGACAAATATAGATCTGACGACCTCGGTTGAATCGCAACAGCTGTTGGTTGCTAATCGGAAAACCTAGAGGTTCCACTATACAAAAATTTTGTACAAAGGTCTGAACCTTTTCCTAGCTACCATGTGTTCTTTTAAATTAAATTTTGGATCGCCTGCGGAACTTAACACGTTTGATCCAAAATTTAATCTATTCGTTCTTTTAGGTTTTGACTTGGGTCTCCTGCGGAACTTAACACGTTCGACCCAAATCACCTTAAGTTATTAATTCCATTAAATATTAATTTCCATAATTGGTTCCCAGTACTGACGTGGCGAGGCACATGGTCTTCTTGGATATGGGAGCAACCACCACCGACTAGACAAAACCTTTTATAGAAAGCTAATATTTAATTTCCTAAAATAACTTTAGGTTAACCAAAAAGAACAATCAAATCACAAGGAAAAAATAAAACAAAAAAACACAACTTCGAAAAACATATTCGAAATACTAGAACGTAAGCCTCTTGTATTTGGTATTATTTCCATAAATAACTAGTATGATGCGGAAAGAAAAATTACTAGTTATACCTTGTAGAAAAATAACCTCTTGATCTTCTACCGTATTCCTCTTCTAACCTCGGACGTTGTGTGGGCAACGATCTTCCGAGATGAGAAACCACCAACCACCTTCTTTTCCTCCTAGCTAGGTTCGGCCACAAAGAAAGAAGCTTCACCAAGGAAGAAAACCAAAACACTAACCAAGCTCCAAGAGATGCTAGCTTCCTCTCCTTCTTCTTCTTCTTCTCCAAGTAGTATCCGGCCACCACAAGAGCTCCAAGCCTTTGAGAGAGGTTCGGCCACCACAAGAGGAAGAGAGGGAGATGATGATGATAGCCGGCCACACCAAGGAACAAAAGAGGGAGAGAAAATAATAAAGGTTGTCTCTTGAAGGCACCCTCACCCCTTCTTTTATATTCCTTGGCCTAGGCAAATTAGGAAATTTAATTACAATAAAATTTCCTCAATTTCCTTGACATGATTTAATTGAGAAAAATAAAATAAAATTTCCCAATTAAACTCTAATGGCCGGCCACATCAATGAAGGAAAAAATTAGACAAGTTTTAATCAACAATTAAAACTTCCTAATTTGTTTCCGGAAATTTTAAAAATAAAATTTCTCTTTAAAAATCTCTTCATGGTTGATAAAAGGAAATTTCTATAATTTTAATTTTATCAACATGTGGATAATTTTAAAGAGAAAATAAAATATCTCACCAATCTACAAATAAGGAAAGAGATCTAATCTCTTTCTTTAATCTTTTGTAGATCTTTTACAAGAGAGATATTTTAATTTTAATTCTCTTTAATAAATTATTTCTTCCACATAATAAAAATTAAAATTAAAATCCCTTTTAATTTAATTTGGCCGGCCCCACTAGCTTGGGTTCAAGCTAGGGCCGGCCACCCAATCTTATACCTAGGCCCAAGCTAGCTTGGTCGACCCCCTATTGGTGGGTATAGAAGGTGGGTATAGGTGGGTATAGTACTCTATAAATAAGAGGCTACGATAGGGACCGAGAGGAGGAATTGGTTTTGGTCTCCCGATAAAATTAAGCATCCCGTGCCCGAACACACAACTTAATTTTATCAATAATAATTTATTCCACTAGAGAACTATTATTGAACTACCGCACCAATCCCAAATTATATTTTTGGGCTCCTTTTTATTATGAGTGTGTTAGTCTCCCTGTGTTTAAGATATCGAATGTCCACTAATTAAGTGAGTTACTGACAACTCATTTAATTAATATCTTAGTCCAAGAGTAGTACCACTCAACCTTATCGTCATGTCGGACTAAGTCCACCTGCAGGGTTTAACATGACAATCCTTATGAGCTCCTCTTGGGGTCATTCTCAACCTAGATTACTAGGACACAGTTTCCTTCTATAATCAACAACACACACTATAAGTGATACCATTTCCCAACTTATCGGGCTTATTGATTCATCGAACTAAATCTCACCCATTGATAAATTAAAGAAATAAATATCAAATATATGTGCTTGTTATTATATCAGGATTAAGAGCACACACTTCCATAATAACCGAGGTCTTTGTTTCTTTATAAAGTCAGTATAAAAGAAACGACCTCAAATTGTCCTACTCAATACACTCTAAGTGTACTAGTGTAATTATACAGTCAAGATAAACTGATACCAAATTACACTACGACCTTCTAATGGTTTGTTCCTTTACATTTTGGTCCTGAGCTACTGTTTATAATTTATAAGGTACTGACAACATCATCTTCTGCATGTGACACCACATACTATGTTATCTACAGTATAAATTAATTGAACAACTACAACTAAATGTAGGCAATTTGACCAAATGTGATTCTTTATTCATAATGAATGTTTACAAAGCTTAGGCTTTCAGTATACACTCCAACAATCTCCCACTTATACTAATGACTAAGTTGTCATATCTTCTACCATACATCTGATTCCCATTCCCTCCACATGCCGATCAAAAGCTTTCGCCGGAAGGGCCTTAGTGAAAGGATCTGCCAGGTTATCTGCTGATGCAATCTTGGCGATGACAACTTCTCCTCGCTTCACGATATCTCGTATCAGGTGGTACTTGCGCTCTATATGTTTACTTGCCTTATGAGCTCGTGGTTCCTTCGAGTTGCAATCGCTATTATCACAATAAATTGTGATAATTTTGGGCAAACCAGAATCACATCTAAGTCCATTAGAAAGTTCTGAGCCATACTGCTTTTGCCTCGAGGCTGCTACATACTCAACTTCCATGGTTGAGTCTGAACATTTTCGCTTAACACTCCTCCATGAAATGACTCCACCTCCTAAAGTAAACACATAGCCCGATGTAGACTTACTATTGTCCCTATCGATTGGAAATCGAATCAGTGTAACCCACAGGGAGCAAATCGTCATTTGGTAAATTAGCATATAGTCTCTAGTCCTTCCGAGGTACTTTAATATATGCTTTACCATGATCCAATGTCCTTGTCGTGGTTACTCGATATCTCTTGACCTTGCCCGACAAAATAAATATCGGTCTCGTACATAGCATTGCATACATAAGGCTTCCTCCAGCATAAGGAACTGCTTACATGTCTTCTATCTCCTTTGATGTCTTCGGAGACATCTCTTTAGATAGAGCTATTCCATGCCTAAAAGGTAAGAAACCTTTCTTGGAATCCTGCATACTAAAACGAGCAAGGATTGTATCTATATATGAAGCTTGGGACAGACACAACATTCTTTTCTTGCGATCCCTTATCACTTTGATCCCTAGAATGTGTGCACACTCTCCTAAGTCCTTCATATCAAATTATTTGGACAACCATACCCTTACGTCTGATAATACCTTGACATTGTTGCCAATTAACAAACTATCATCTACGTATAGTACAAAAAATACCACCACGTTTCCTTACACTTCTTGTATACACAAGACTCATCCGGACACTGAATAAATCCATACGACTGGATTACTTCATTAAACCGGATGTTCCAAGACCTTGAAGCTTGCTTCAGTCCATAAATGGACCGATTGAGCTTGCACACTAGATGCTCTTTGCCTTTTTCAATGAACCCTTCTGGTTGCTTCATATGAATGTTCTCTTCAAGACTTCCATTAAGGAAAGTTGTCTTGACATCCATTTGCCAAATCTCATAATCCATATGAGCAGCAATGGATAAGAGTATCCGGATAGACTTAAGCATGGCTACCGGTGAAAAAGTCTCCTCATAATCGATTCCCTCTTTCTGAGTGTACCCTTTCGCAACAAGCCTAGCTTTGAAGTTCTCTACCTTCCCGTCTGTCCCTCTTTTCATTTTGTAGATCCACTTGCATCCAACGGCTTTTACACCATCAGGTGGTTCTACAAGCTCCCAGACATTATTAGAGTACATAGACTCTATTTCAGAATTCATTGCCTTTTGCCAATATGCTGCATCTATATCTTGGAGTGCTTCGTCGTATGTTCGTGGATCAGGTTCATGTTTACCCGGGATCAAGTCCGAAGACTCTCCCAAAAACATGAATCTTTCAGGCTACCTTACAACCCTCCCACTACGACGAGGCACTGTCTGTGGTTGTGTATCATGTGTGACACGTATTGCAGTCTCTTGTGGTACTTCATCTTGTACTGTTGGTACTGAAGTAGACATGTCCTCTCTAAGTTCTTCTAAAACAACTTTTCTACTGGGCTTGTGATCCATTGTATAGTCTTCTTATAAAAACTGGGCATTGGTGCTAACAATGACCTTCTGGTCTTTAGGACTATAAAATAAACCACCTTTCGTTCCTTTGGGATATCCTACAAACACGTGAACTTCTGTACGGGATTCTAACTTATCAGCATCTGGTTTCAGCACATGTGCTGGACTACCCCAAATCCGAATATGTCTTAGACTGGGCTTTCGCCCATTCCACAATTCTATGGGAGTAGAAGAAACTGATTTAGAAGGTACTAAGTTCAGAACGTATACTGTTGTTTCCAGAGCATATCCCCAAAACGAATTTGGTAATTCTGAATAACTCATCATTGATCTAACCATCTCCAAAAGAGTCTTATTCCTTCGTTCTGCTACACCATTCTGTTGGGGTGTTCCAGGTGCAGACAATTGGGATTGAATCCCGGCCTCTGATAAGTAATTCCTAAACTCTCCTAAGAGGTATTCGCCACCACGATCTGACCGTAGTGTCTTGATACTTTTACCTAATCGTTTCTCCACATCAGCCTTGTATTCTTTAAACTTATCAAAGCACTCGGACTTGCGGCACATTAGGTAAATGTATCCATATCTTGAATAATCGTCTATGAAAGAGACAAAATATTCAAAACTACCTCTTGCCTGGACAGACATAGGACCACACAAATCAGAGTGAACCAACTCTAACACTTCTTTGGCTCTATACCCCTTGGCCTTGAACGGCCTCTTGGTCATTTTACCTTCCAAGAAAGATTCACAAGTTGAAAAATTTTCCAACTCAAATGAACTCAAAAGTCCATCGGCTATAAGCTTCTGAATCCTACTTAAGTTAATATGACCAAGCCTTAGATGCCAAAGATATGCTTGGTTCATTTTCGAAGGTTCTTTTCTCTTATTAGAGTTAGAAGATGAGTTATAAATTTTCATGTTTTGTTTTGTGGAAGAAATTGGATTTAAAGTATACAAATTGCCAACTAATGCACCTGAACAGATAATCACATTATTTCTTTTAATAACTACATCGTTACTGAAAGAAACTGAATATCCATCTAAAAACAGTTTAGAAACTGAAATTAAATTCTTTCTAAAACTGGGTACATAAAGATAATTTCTTAAAATCAAATTTCTATTTCTACTAAAAGATAAGTAGACGTCTCCCACTGCAACAACTGCCACCTTTGTAGCATTGCCCATGTAGACGGTAATCTCTCCTTCAGATAGTCGTCGGGTTTCCTGGAACCCCTACAAGGAATTGCAGACATGATCAGTGGCTCCCGTATCTACACACCAGGTGCTGGTAGATAACACCGCTAAACATGTTTCAACAACTAGAGTATGAGATATACCTTTGTTTTGGTTCCTACGAGGACAGTCCGCCTTCCAATGTCCTGCCTGCTTACAGATGAAGCACTTGCCCTTCGGCTTCTTCATTCCAGCTTTAAATCCCGTACTCTGAGATTTATTCACTTTCTTTGCTGAACCAGCTTGTTTCTTCTTCTTCTTTCCTTTCGGTTTAGAAGTAGAACCATTTTCAGCATAGTGAATTTGAGCATTGTGACGAAATAATCCTTCTGCTGCTTGAAGTTCTGTCAGTAGTTCCGCTAATGAATAAACCCTCTTATTCATATTATAGTTCAGGCGAAACTGCTCAAAACTTCTAGGTAGCGTTTGGAGGATCATATCGATCTGGGTTTCCCCATCAATTTCTCCTCCAAGGATCTGTATCTCGTTTAGATAAGCCATCATCTTTAGGATATGATCCCTCACAGGAGTACCCTCTTGCATGGTGGCTGTCATTATCTTTCTCATGGCTTCTTGCCTAGAAGCCCTATCCTGATGACCAAAGAGTTCCTTGAGATTGTTCATAATATCATAGGCTGTTGGTAAATCTTGATGCTGATGTTGCAATACATTTGACATTGAAGCCAAAATGTAACACCGCGCCATCTCATCTGCTTTTACCCATTTCCTATGATATTCAATCTCCTCTTGGGTAGATTCACCAGTAGGTGCTTCAGGGCATTGCTCAGTCAGTACAAATTTATAGCTTTCAGCAGTAAGAACAATGTCTAGGTTTCTTTTCCAATCTATGTAGTTTGGTCCAGTACGTCTATTCTGTTGAAGTATGATGGACAGTGGGTTAAGAGTCATCCTAAGAATCACAAATAACTTTTGGTCAGAACTCTAAATTTAGAATAATATTGATTCCTCAAACAATATTATTTTAAATTAACCAACACCTCAAAACACCGTGAATTTTGTATGCCACGTTAGTGTGGACGTATACAAATTCAACATTTGTAAAAGGAGGGTTTTATCCCATTAATTTTATTATCTTGTCAACCTAAATTTTTGACAAATAAAATTAATAGTTGGTGTCTTTTGGTCACACAAATAATAGCAGTGACTTCGATGGGGAGGATACTATTAGATGTGTTTAAGTGTATACCATTACTTGACACTAAGTTCATTAATAAGATTATGCCCCTTCCGTTGGGGAAGATCACACGCTCTTAATTAACTTCCTATAGTCATCCAAAAATGAAAGTCTGTTCTAGTGATCCACAAACAAGCTCATCCGTTATGGAGGAAGGCACTCAGAGCCAACGCGCAAGCTTGTTTGCATCACTTACAAACCAGTAATGGAGACCATGGGATTTATTTAAAAATCCCTCTCCCACTTAGTTATTTATGAATGAGAAATTTTAACTATGCTAGCCTACTTAGCATGTAAACTAACACATACACACAGCACAATATAAAAACAATAAATAGAAAATCTAATTTTCAACTATTATGACTTTTATCTCTAGTTGTCCTCCGCGTGTTGTCATCCCAAGCTGCTACCATATTTGGCCACCGCCACCGGGTTTAGCTGTCGCATCCATCTTGCTCCTAGTTCCGCTGCGCCTCTGGTCCTTAGAAGGTTCCACGCTTTGCAAGATTCGATCCGCGACAGAAATAGAATTTTACATTTTTGATCATATATTCCATAAAAGGAATGTACATGTATCTAGATCAAAAATAAAATCCTAATAAAACTAAATACAGCTCCTGCTGTATTTTAATACAATCATGCGCACACATATAAATGCCCTTGACATGTCCAAGGGTCCAATCACACACATAATAACTAAAAGCCATAATAGTTGGATCCTGCATCCACAAAGTTAGCACATCCTACTATTAACCTGCCTAAATTATGTATGACATGTGCATAATTAAACTAATACCAAATACACAGAGGCAAAACCCTAGCTCTGATACCAATTGTTGGTTGCTAATCGGAAAACCTAGAGGTTCCAATGTACAAAAATGTTGTACAAAGGTCTGAACCTTTTCCTAGCTACCATGTGTTCTTTTAAATTAAATTTTGGATCGCCTGCGGAACTTAACACGTTTGATCCAAAATTTAATCTATTCGTTCTTTTAGGTTTTGACTTGGGTCTCCTGCGGAACTTAACACGTTCGACCCAAATCACCTTAAGTTATTAATTCCATTAAATATTAATTTTCATAATTGGTTCCCAGTACTGACGTGGCGAGTCACATGGCCTTTTTGGATATGGGAGCAACCACCACCGACTAGACAAAACCTTTTATAGAAAGCTAATATTTAATTTCCTAAAATAACTTTAGGTTAACCAAAAAGAACAATCAAATCACAAGGAAAAAATAAAACAAAAAAACACAACTTCGAAAAACATATTCGAAATACTAGAACGTAAGCCTCTTGTATTTGGTATTATTTCCATAAATAACTAGTATGATGCGGAAAGAAAAATTACTAGTTATACCTTGTAGAAAAATAACCTCTTGATCTTCTACCGTATTCCTCTTCTAACCTCGGACGTTGTGTGGGCAACGATCTTCCGAGATGAGAAACCACCAACCACCTTCTTTTCCTCCTAGCTAGGTTTGGCCACAAAGAAAGAAGCTTCACCAAGGAAGAAAACCAAAACACTAACCAAGCTCCAAGAGATGCTAGCTTCCTCTCCTTCTTCTTCTTCTTCTCCAAGTAGTATCCGGCCACCACAAGAGCTCCAAGCCTTTGAGAGAGGTTCGGCCACCACAAGAGGAAGAGAGGGAGATGATGATGATAGCCGGCCACACCAAGGAACAAAAGAGGGAGAGAAAATAATAAAGGTTGTTTTTTTTTTTGAAGGCACCCTCACCCCTTCTTTTATATTCCTTGGCCTAGGCAAATTAGGAAATTTAATTACAATAAAATTTCCTCAATTTCCTTGACATGATTTAATTAAGAAAAATAAAATAAAATTTCCCAATTAAATTCTAATGGCCGGCCACATCAATGAAGGAAAAAATTAGACAAGTTTTAATCAACAATTAAAACTTTCTAATTTGTTTCCGAAAATTTTAAAAATAAAATTTCTCTTTAAAAATCTCTTCATGGTTGATAAAAAGAAATTTCTATAATTTTAATTTTATCAACATGTGGATAATTTTAAAGAGAAAATAAAATATCTCACCAATCTACAAATAAGGAAAGAGATCTAATCTCTTTCTTTAATCTTTTGTAGATCTTTTACAAGAGAGATATTTTAATTTTAATTCTCTTTAATAAATTATTTCTTCCACATAATAAAAATTAAAATTAAAATCCCTTTTAATTTAATTTGGCCGGCCCCCACTAGCTTGGGTTCAAGCTAGGGCCGGCCACCCAATTTTATACCTAGGCCGGCCCTAGCTTGGTTTCCAAGTTAGCTTGGCCGGCCCCCTATTGGTGGGTATAGAAGGTGGGTATAGTTGGGTATAGTACTCTATAAATAAGAGGCTACGATAGAGACCGAGAGGAGGAATTGGTTTTGGTCTCCCGATAAAATTAAGCATCCCGTGTTCGCCCCGAACACACAACTTAATTTTATCAATAATAATTCATTCCACTAGAGAACTATTATTGAACTACCGCACCAATCCCAAATTACATTTTTGGGCTCCTTCTTATTATGAGTGTGTTAGTCTCCCTGTGTTTAAGATATCGAATGTCCACTAATTAAGTGAGTTACTGACAACTCATTTAATTAATATCTTAGTCTAAGAGTAGTACCACTCAACCTTATCGTCATGTCGGACTAAGTCCACCTGCAGGGTTTAACATGACAATCCTTATGAGCTCCTCTTGGGGACATTATCAACCTAGTATCTCTAGGACACAGTTTCCTTCTATAATCAACAACACACACTATAAGTGATACCATTTCCCAACTTATCGGGCTTATTGATTCATCGAACTAAATCTCACCCATTGATAAATTAAAGAAATAAATATCAAATATATGTGCTTGTTATTATATCAGGATTAAGAGCACACACTTCCATAATAACCGAGGTCTTTGTTTCTTTATAAAGTCAGTATAAAAGAAATGACCTCAAATGGTCCTACTCAATACAGTCTAAGTGTACTAGTGTAATTATACAGTCAAGATAAACTGATACCTAATTACACTACGACCTTCTAATGGTTTGTTCCTTTCCATTTTGGTCCTGAGCTACTGTTTATAATTTATAAGGTACTGACAACATCATCTTCTGCATGTGACACCACATACTATGTTATCTACAGTATAAATTAATTGAACAACTACAACTAAATGTAGACAATTTGACCAAATGTGATTCTTTATTCATAATGAATGTTTACAAAGCTTAGGCTTTCAGTATACACTCCAACAACAGCGTCTTCACCGCAAGAAAAATTTGATTTAAAATACTCTCGCACTAAGGTTTGGAGTGAACCTTTGGCAAAAGTAAAGTTTGTGGGGCAAGGGTTGGGGGCGCCTGCTGCCCCTTATTTATAGGGGACTACAGGCGCCCGAATCCCTTCCGGGCGCCCGGGGTTGATTTAGGGCGGTTTGACTTTTTTTTTTTTTTTTAGAGATTAGGTTTGAAGTTAAGTTTAAAAATTTTTGAAATTAAAATTTTGAATTAAATATTTTTTGAAATTAAATTTTGAAAAAAATTTTATGTTTAAAATTAAAATTTTGAAATTAATTTTTAAGTTTAAAATTAAAATTTTGAAATTAAGTTTAAGATTAAAATTTTGAAAATAATTTTTAAGTTTAAAATTAAAATTTTGAAATTAAGTTTAAAATTAAAATTTTGAAATTAATTTTAAGTTTAAAATTAAAATTTTGAAATTAATTTTTAAGTTTAAAACATTAAAATTTTGAAATTAATTTTTAATTTTAAAATTAAAATTTTGAAATTAATTTTTAAGTTTAAAATTAAAATTTTGAAATTAATTTTAATTTTAAAATTAAAATTTTGAAATTAATTTTAAGTTTAAAATTAAAATTTTGAAATTAATTTTAAGTTTAAAATTAAAATTTAAGCCTTATTCTTCTCACCCGATCTATATTATCAATCAGGGAATCCTATGATTTTGCGAGATGAAATTGGATTTTTAATTATGGAGTTTTGGTTTAACTTGTGTTAGATTCAGGTTTAGTTTTGGTCTCTACAAACAGGCATTCTTCGGATAAACTTCTAAGCTTGGTGAGTCACATGGACGTCATTAGAAGTAACCAACCTTTCGAGGTTTTCCGAATAGTCCTATCCACGGAGCTTAGTACTAAACCTTGGTCTAACTGATTAGAATCCATTTAAGGGTAGCTTCGGTCAGTTCCACTTGGCCAAATGCACCAGATCGAAACCATATCTTTCTAGACATGCGATGCCCAAGTTTTCCTAACGTACTATCATCCAAAAATTTCACCAGTATCATTGATTCAAGTTAAACTTAGTCTCTTTTTAACTAATCCTAATTACCCTGCCGGGTTAGTAACTTTTGGAGGTGCCAGCTATTCTGGAGCCTCCCCCTGAATTATTGGCCATTAATTTAAATTTTGGTTTTAGGTTTGTGTCGATTCCTTTTATAGTTATAATTAACTTGGTGATTATTTTGTTGATTAAGGTGTTTAGATTTTGAATTTAATTTAGGTTTGTATTTTGGATTTTGGTTTGGTTTATTCGATTCTATATAATATATTTTTTCTTTAGGTATATAATATTGATTAAGTCCTATTTGCGTGGTTAAGCACGCTTTCGGAACCCAAGCTAGATTGGTTGATTTGTATTGGGTTATTAATGATTTGAAGGTTTTATTTGAATTCGACTTATATCCTAGTCCGGTTTTATTATAGCATGCCTTTTGATTATTTAGGATTAAGTCTAGATTTTTTGATCTTGTTGTGAATTTTTCTAACATCTCCTTTAAATTGTTTATTTCATTTTTTAATGATAAATTCTCCTCCTCAAGTGTTAGATCTTGAGTTGGATTCGAATTTTTTATTTGTTCCTTGAGGTCTTGATTTTCCTCAAGAAGTGATTTGTTTTCATTTTCTATTTTAATTAATTTACTATTTAAACAGGAAATAATTCTAAAAAATTTTTTGTTTAAATTAAAATATATCTCATTCGGGCCTTCGGAAACGAGTACGGACTCGTGGCTTGTTTCGGGTTAAGACCCGTCTTCATCTTCCGACTCGTCTTCTGTTTTAGCTTCGCGGGCCATCAGTGCGAGGTGGCTCTGATGTTTTTGCTCTTCTTCCCCTGATTCGTCCGAGGAGTCATCCCACGTTGCTTTGAGGGCCTTCTTTTTGGTTGGCTTCGGTTTATCGAACTTCAGTTTTGGGCATTCGTTCTTGTAATGTCCCTTTTTGTTGCAACCGAAGCAAGTCACGTTCTTTTGATCTGAGGGAGAACTGATCTTCTGAAGGTCCTTTGTGCTGAAGCTCCTTTTTCTCCTGGTGAACATTTTTCTTACCAGGTTCACCAGGTGTTCTTCATCTTCGGAGTCTTGGTCGGGATCTTCTTCATACTCAGGCTTGCTCTTCTTTTCTTTGGAGGAACCTGCAAATATAGCTATACCTTTTTTGGCTCCAGCATTAGTTTGTTCATGTAATTCTAATTCACAGAAAAGCTAATCTAATTTTAATTTAGAAATATTTTTAGAAATTTTGTAGGCATCTACGATTGATGCCCACAAACTATTACGTGGAAAAGCATTTAATGCGTACCTTATTAAGTCTCTATTTTCCATCTGGTGGCCTATCGCATGAAGCCCGTTAAGGATGTCCTTGATTCTTGCGTGGAGCTGATTCGTCGTTTCACCTTCCTGCATTTTTATATTAAAAATTTTATTTAAAAGCAGGTCTCGTTTTGTTACCTTGGCGTCGCTCGTTCCCTCGTGCAGTTCGATCAATTTGTCCCATAGCTCTTTAGCATTTTTGTGTGGACCAACTTTGTTCAGTTCTTCTCTTGTCAATCCGCACTGTAGAGTGTTGATCGCTTTATTTTATGTTGATGCCTTTTTCTTCAAGTCTGCTGTCCAGTCTTCAGGATCCAGTAGATTCCTGGAGTTGTTCACTGGAATTTTGTAGGGTCTCGTAATGCTCATCCACTGGTCGAAGTCTGTTTTGAGGTAAACCTCCATCCGCTTTTTCCAGTACGGAAAATCGTCCCCGTTGAAGAGTGGAGGTCGTACTGTGCTGAATCCTTCTGTCTGAGACAATTTAGTCCTGCGCACAGACGAAAGAGAAGAAACAAAAAAATCCCAAGACTTGGTCTTGGATTAGTAGTGCGGGAAGAGAGAAAAAAATAGTAGTAAAAATCTAGATTCGTGTTGCACCAATTTAGATTAATTAAAAAAAATATTAAAGTAATGATACACCAGTTTTAGAATTAAGCGTCGAACTGAAAACAAAAAAAAGAAAAAAATTTCACCCCCAGTCTGATTGGTGGTTGCACCAAATCAGAGCGGTACCTGCTCTGATACCACTTGTAGGACCGTGATCGTTCGATAGAGGGGGGGGGGGTGAATATCGATTCGAAAAGTCGAGTAAAACTACGCAGCGGAAAAGTAAATGAACACAGTTATTTTTACTTCGTTCGGAGCCTGTGACGACTCCTACTCGAAGGCCCGTGGTCCTTGACCACTTTCGTTGGGCAATCACTAGCAATTCGAATATAATTACAAAATGAATACAGGAAATGCTAGTGAAACAAAGTAATATCGACAAAGAAATTAACTAAAAACCAAAGGAGCACTTTGTCGGAGCTTTGTTGGCATCGCAGGAACGTAGAGCAGCAGAACCAGCAGTAGAAGAGTTCTCAGATTGATTATTGAAGAAGCTCCATCCCTGGGGCTTCTTTTATATGCTGCTCCGGGCGCCTGGATCCCTTCCGGGCGCCCTGGTGCGACGTGGCAGGTCTAATTAGCGAACTCCACGTGGCGACGACTCGGCCAGGATAAAATTCACCTCCGGGCGCCTGGACCTCCGGGCGCCCGGATCCCTTCCGAGCGCCCGGACCTCCTGTTTCCAGAAACTTCCTTTCCTGCAAAACAGAGTTAGTCCGAGGCACATATGTATTCTGCAACACAGATTGTTAGCACAATTTATGAAATAGAATTAACAGTAAAAATATGACTTAGATTCCGTCTTTCCGAGACCGGAATCTAGTCACGATCTCGACTTAGATATCCGAAATGGATCTAAGCCGGATCGACGCGTAATGTTCCCTTCCCGGGAACGCGTCCTCGCAGTCACTCCCCTCCAGTGACTTACCTCACTTACCTGCCAGATGTCCGGTCAGCCCGTCGACCCGTCTGGACTTCTCGCCAGCTATCTAGTCAGCCCGTCGACCTAGCTGGACTTCTCGCCAAGCGTCCGGTCAGCCCATCGACCCGCTTGGACTTCTCGCCAGCTATCCGGTCAGCCCGTCGACTTAGCTGGACTTCGTGCCAGACATCCGGTCAGCCCGTCGACCTGTCTGGACTTCCCCTGCACACTCGATCAAAGTGTCAGACAACAACAAAACTAACTTAACCTATTTGTCATTCATCAAAACCTAGGTTAGACCGTTAGTGCTACCCGCACCAACAGTAAGTACTATTATTTAATGGTTACACCTAGTTGAGCTGGTTAGTGGAGGTTATATTATGAGGTATATTTTTGCTTACCAGATGATTATATGGGTAATGTTACTTTTATGGTAAGTATTTCTCGTGAGACTGCTTCCTTTGACCTCCTTACATGTATATAGTATCATGTACTATCTTTTTATACTCGTTGAGTATTTTATACTTACTACCCTTGCTTTCCCTCTATTTCCAAGTTAGCGGGTAGAGGATGTGTAGTGTCACTCGAAGGTCCTGGCTGTCATTCCGACATCACACTCGAGATCGTGATTTTCACGTGGTTTCTATTGCTACTTTTGTTCGAGTTTTCGGACTTGGTTGTGGTTTCCACTTTGTGATGTGTTTTTTTATTTGGTTATATACCTGTTGTGTCAAGTCGGGCCGGTCATAGTCAGTTGTATTGTTTTTATATTTTGCTTATGTCTTCTGCTGTGCTTTTCTTATTCCAGCCGAGTGGGCTGCTTATAAACTGCGTGGTTGTGTTTACATTCAGCCGTGTCGGCTGTTGTTGGCTTGTGAGTAGCCTTGTGGCATTGTATCCATGTTTCAATTGTCATTGTTATAGGGAAGGTGTTGTATGATTTTCGTCAGACAACCTTACCCTTGGGGTGTGACACAGCGAATATTTTGTTTGGTCTTCAGTTGTTGTCAAACACCAGCTCGAGGAGGGTCTTCTCTTCCGCTTCGGATTGAGCATGATTGATGGCGTGCTCTAGTCTTCCTTTGGTAAAAGTTTTCCTATCTTCGTCTTATCTGATAGTTAACTAAAAAATTTATTTTTTTGTGTAGCTTGAATAATATTAAAAGTGTCTCTCAACAAGTTGTTGGTGCAGCAGGCCGGCAAGAGGGGAGGGGTGAATTGCCTGTAATAAGAAAATACCCTCCTCGTTCTTTCAACTCTAAAAATTACAATAATAATAAAATAATAAGACAAAAAGAACAAGAGAAGATGAGGAGTTGACTTGGTTACAACCTAGATGGTTGTTAATTCAAGGCAATTAAACAGCGCACTAACAGTCTCCTTCTCTGAAGGCGGAGAAGCCTTTTACACATTGAAAGCTCAAAACTATTACTAGGAATTGAATACAAGAGTTGATTGAAGGTTTTTTTTCAATTTCTAGGTCCAGGGGTCCTTTTAAAGCCCCTGAAAATCTCATCCACTAGGTCGAGGGCGCCTCTAAAGACCTTGGGAGGCACCTCCAACGAGGTGTAAGGATAAAACTTTATCCTTGCTCGAACAGTCACATTTGACTTGGCTGAGGGCGCCCTCAATGGAGCTGAGGGCGCCCTCAATGGAATTGAGGGCGCCTTCAAGGCTTGCTGAAGGCGTCTCCATTGTGACTGAAGGCGCCTTCAGCTGCATGCAGGCGGAGGCACCTCCAATGAGTGATGAGGGTGCCTCGGCTATATTTCCAGCTTCCTTTCTTTTCCTTTTATCATCTGAAGCTCCATTCACTTGGGTGATTCCGGCCAACCGAAATAGAGCTCACCCCAAACCAATTTTCGGTCTTCTCTTCGAGCAGGTTTCTGCCCCGGCTTCTCGTCCCTCGAACGTTGCACATATTTTTCTCGTCCACCGGTGTACTCTTTTGCAGCTCTCTCGTCTTTCAGACGCACTGAGCTCATCGACTCTCTTCACATGCCGCCCTTCTCGCTAGCTGCGCCTTCCGCTCGACTTCCTACGCTCCTAAGCTCCTGCACACTTAGACACAGGGATCAAAATAAAACATGACCTAACCTAACTTGGTTGATCACATCAAAATGACTACGGGGTCCAACAATCTCCTCCTTTTTGATGTGCATCAACCCAAGTTCAAATTAGAATAAAACAAACAAGTAGTAATTTAAAGAAATTACAAAACTAACATTTAAAGTCTCAATTTGTAATTAAAATAAATTGCAACATAAAATTTAGTTCAATTATATCTTATACTAATTGTTGAAAAGAGCATTATATAATTAAAATTCAAACAGAATTTGAAAATATGTTTAACTCCCCCTAAACTTAACTTATACTTATCTCTCCCCCTTTGATCACAGCAAAAATAAGGTATAAAATATTTTTAAAATAAATTCTAAGTTAATAAGAAGAGATTCTACGTCTTTTTTTAAAATAAAAAATTTAAAAATTCTAAGTTAAAAAATTTGAAAACAATTCTAAGTCTTTTGAAAAAAAAATTCTAAGTCTTTTGAAAAAAAATTCTAAGTTAAAGACTTTTTAAATAATTGACAATGAGTTAAAAAACTTATTATAAGCTTATCAGTTTGTCAATTAAATATCCAATTCAATAATCGGCTTCTAGGCTGTGGCGAGGCATTAGGCCTTTTTGGTTATTGGATCATCAACCACTTCTAGACAAAGCCTTTTAAAAAATTTAAACATTTAATATTTTTCTGAAAGCCTTAATTTATCGATAATTTAATCTAACAATGATTTTGGAACCCAATAGAGGTTCCTTTCTACAAGGTTAATCAAAAACTTATGAGGTACATAATTTTTGAGAAATTTTCTAAGTTACCCCTGATATTTTCTAATATACCAATTTAGCTTTCCATAAATTCTAAGTTTTTATTTTTGAAAAATTTTTGGTTTTAAACATGCATTTGATGTCAATTTTTCAATTTGCATTTTCAATTTCTCATTTTCAGATTTTAAATTATTGAATAATTCTAAGGGACATGTGTTTTCTAAGTTCAATTTTAACTCAATATTTTTTTTTTAATTTAACTAAATCTTTAGAAAGAGATTTAATAAACTGAAAAGACTGCTTGGGAGATAGATTACGTACCTCACTTACCTCTATATCTGAAGTTCCCCATTCATCGCAGCTTTCTTCTTGTGATCCTCCCCTTTATGTTGTTCTGGTAATGCTCTGTGGTCAAGGCACTGCTCACTAACTCCTCTGTGGTTTGTGGCCTATGTATGCCACCAGCCACGTTCACTGCTATCTCTGGCCTCAGCATCTTGAGCATCAACCGGATTCGTTCCTTCTCTGTGCTGACTAGCTCTGGGCATAGACGAGCCAACCTGTTGAATTTCTTCACGGCTTCCTCAACTGAAAGGTTGCCCTGACGAAACTCAGTGAACTCGTCGTAGTGGCGGTTGGTAACCCGTATGTGAAAGAACTCCTCGAAGAATTCTTTCTCAAAGTCAGCCCATAACATCTGGTTCACTGGCCGCTTCGTTCTGATTCTTTCCCACCACATGCGTGCGTCTCCTGTCAGGCAGAAGGAGGCACACTTCACCTTCTCGTGTTTTGGCCAGTCCAGAAGCTCCATCGTGCTCTCCAGTGTTTTGAACCAGGCTTGTGCATCCCATGGTTCACTAGTGCCTGAGAAGTTCTCTGGCTTGACTCGCTGCCACTGGATTAGATAGGCTTCCTTTCTTGGCTCAGCTGCTGGCGCTGTAGGCTGGGCTGGTGGAACCTCTAAGACTACTGGAGTCGTCAGATTTGGTTCCGGGGTGACTGTGGGGGTACCCTGCTGATTAGCCTTTAAGGTGGCTATTTCTTGTTGTTGTTCAGCTAGCTGCTGCTGTAACTGAGCCACTAATGCTGTAAGGTCGGGAGGAGGCACTGAACTGCCTGCCTCTTGCTGGGGCTCAGTAGCTAGTGCCCTTCTAGCTGGGCGTCCTCGTGCCATTTCTAAAGACATAGAGAACATAACATAACTAATGTAATCACAGTCATATAACTACTGGTGTCATGTTTAAAAACTATCACATACTAACAAGCAGTAGGCATATAAACATGAACTGTAACAACAAAACAAGGAGCATAAATAAAGTAGAGGTATTCTTACTTGGAAGCTGCAGGTTCAATGCTGATGTGTGTGTAGGAAGTATGGAACTTGGCTCTGATACCACTCTGTAACGACCCGCCTTCTACTAACTAAGCTGTAAAGCTTATCGTCACATTATGCTGTGCTAAACTATTCCCTGACCATCACTAAAACTAGACGCGGAAGCTGTACTAATTAAAATTTTGCTAAGCTGTTAACATTTCTTGGTGCTACATGTACTAAGGAGTGTAATCTAAGTATACCTAACATATACTACATCCCCTATGGTCAAGGAACTGAAATATATATTTCCCAGCTGTTATCGGACCTCCCAATCGATCCACGGATCGATTGGAATAGTCGGATCAATCCAGGGATCGATCCAGACGGCTACTATATGCGGATCATAAGTTGGATCGATCAAGTGATCGATCCAGCACGCTACTGTGCTCGGGCAATAATTTGGATCGATCGGCTGATCGATCCAGGCTGGTCAATCGATCCAGTGATCGATCCCAGAGCTCTCTATTCGCGACGGAAATGGCTGGATCGATCGGCTGATCGATCCAGAGGCCTACTGTTCACGGAACAGATTGCCCAATCGATCAGCTGATCGATTGGGGACCCTCGAATCGATCAGCTGATCGATTCGAGTTACTAATTTCGTGCCAAATGTCTGATTTCAGCACTGTTTCGTGCCTCAACCACATTCCAGTTCTAAGATGGCTAGGAAACACTCTAACGATGACAATTAACATTCTAACATCATGTATTTAACATTCTAAGCACAATCTAAAGCATGGTTCGTTAGCTCATGGCGTTTAACATGCTAAAACAAAGAGTAATAGAAATACTAAAGTTCATGTGCTTAATTGAAATTGCTGGATCCCTAGGATCTTTATTCCATGTTCCATCCACACACATCCTCATCAGTGCATTGACCTCCAGCCTCCGCTAGTCCATCTTTCCTTTACCTTTATCTGCAGTATAAGGAAAAATAGAATCTGTAAGCTTAAAGCTTAGTAAGAAACCATCTACCTCACAAAAACATGCAACGATGCAAATATGATTTTAAATCATGCTGTTTAAAACATATGCTGGATATACTTAATAAACTAAGCATGGCATGGCATATAAGCATACAATCATGGCATATCTAAAGCTGAACATAAAGTCATCATGCATATTCACAGGGAAAAACTAAGCTGATACTAAGAACTGAGCTACGCTAATACTGAGCTACTGCTAGAACTGTACTGAATTCACGAACTAATTTGTGAAAGGTTGAAAACCATATACATATAGTAAGTGAAAATACTAAACATGCTGTTGATGGGCCCGACAACTGTACGTGCTATGCGCGCATCTCTAACTAGACCCGGGGTTGCAAGTCCCGAATTTAGTAGAGCTACTAGGTTATCTAAACCTAGGGACCGACTATGGGAGCCCAGCCCAATGGATATCTAATCCAGTACAGTGCCTACTGAAAAGTAAAATACTGAGTATAGCTAAACTGTTCTAAATTACTGTTTCTAGGTTATCTGAACCGAGAGCTAGGTTGTCTGAACCTAGAGGCGACTGTGGGAGCCTACCCATTGGACCGTAGTCCCATATAAGCTAGAATAAACTGATCTACTAATTTAGATGCTTCTAATGCATTCAACTGTGCTAATAAAAATGCCTAAGTTGCATTCTTTTCTAAGTTGGTTATTTAATCGAACACCTAGTGTGCTTTAACTCCCCTCTCTATTAGGGAGACTACCTTTAGGCACCCAACAACATCTAAACCTCCAACTGAAGGAGAAAAGACGTGTCCAACCCATCTAAAGGTACTCACTAAATCCCTAAACCTGCGAGGAGGGTTAAATACACCCTATGTGTCGAAAACATACGCATATAACTAAACTGATGCACAGAAAATCAAACAGTAGCTATTATACTGCAGGTGAGGGGTTTCTTACCTCCTATTCGTAATTTCTTACGATTCTATTCGCTAGAATTCCGGTGGAGACGATCCTTTCGACGATCTTCTCGCGTCCACGCGTTCCCCTCGCGAAGGAGAGCGTCCTCGTGCCGGAGTTATCGCCGGAAGATGTCCTCGGGGCCCTAGGGAGAGAACCCTAGGTCTTCCTTGTGGTTGGTGCCGAGAGAAGGAGAGGAGAAGAGAAGGGGCGGCGTGAGGGCTAGGGTGAGGAGAAATCACGGTGGAAACCAAAACAACTCTTCACCTAATTAATTTTCCTATTTATATTAAAGAATTAATTCGCCCAACTCCAACATAAATTTTATTGGTTCCCTTTCCTTTCAGCACGGCCCTGCTGGGTTCAACTGGTTACTAACATTATCCCTAAACCATAGGTCTCGGGTTCGATCCCCGCCTAAGCTATTTTGCGGTTCTAATTATTTTTGCTGCTTCCGCTACTCGGAAAATTCCGGAAAAATATCTAAAAATTCCAGAAAAATCATAGAATATTTATAATGCAGTTTCGAGAATTTTCGGGCGTTACAGTTGATCACATCAAAACAACCACGAGGTCCAACACAAGTCTCTTAAGTTGACCGAGTCTTAGCTGGAGCAGCACGGTGCTCTGCCCACTAGTTCTTTAGGTGATGTGGCGCGAACACTGGGGAGTTTTCGCCATTCCACCCTTCAATGCTGACATTGCTCGTCTTCTCCGACAAGTCGGGGGAGCCATTAAGGATAAACAAGAAAAGGCTCCAATCGCAAGGGCCTTCAACTGAACCAAGCCTACAAGTAACTGCCCCAACACCTACTCATCCCGTTGAGGTAGGATCTATTAGGACTCGTATGACCTAGAGGGGGGAATAACCCTAATCGCTTCATCTCAATCTTGTACTTGTCGTTTGAGTGAGCAGCAGAAACCTTGATTCACACTTAATTTCACATGTACAACTTCTAGATTTTACTTGGTATCCGCTTCCTTAAGACGACTAATTAAAATCCTACTTCTAGTGATCTTTCTCCACTATGAACTACTCCTTTACAGATACCTTTCAAAAGTGGGGAAGCCTTAACAACCTTGTTCTTACAAGAACACAACAAGAAAGACAAATACAAAAGCAAATGAAAGTAAAACAAACTTTACATAAGAAATATGTGCTTTGTAAGTTTCCTTGTTACTTTGGATAACCTCTTGATGGTTGGAAATGCAGTAGCACTTCACATCTAACCCCTCAAGATCCGGCTACTTTAAACCTTTTTGAAAACATCTTTTAAAGGTTACTGCTCGGGCTGATTTTTGGCTATCAGTCTATTAATTTTACCAATCAGTCAACTGATTTGATGAATTTCATTGTTAAAACCTACAGAATAGCTCTTTTGACCTATTTGACTATATCAGTCAATTGATTTTCTAATTTAGTCAAATTGATTTGATTCTGTTTGCTTCTGGATCAAATTGATTTGATTAATTTTCCCAATCAATTGAATCGATTTGCTTTTGTTTGACTTCAGAAGCTACCACTTGACTGATTAAACTCATTAGTCAACTAATATTGACTAAGAAACATAATTCTCTAAACAACCTCCATTTTACATCAAAAATTATCTCGTTCTAATATTCGAGTTGAAAGTTTTGTTCTATTGTTTCCGCATCACTATCAATCAACTAATATTCCTATTTCAGTCTTATCAAAGACAAATTCTCGTCTTGTCTGTTACCCAATTAATCTCAACCTACCAGAACTTTCTTTGTACAACATCTAGGCAACTTTAACCTGCCGAGACTTCTCGTTGCTTAGCATATGGTCAACCTTGACTTGTCGGGTCTTCCTCATTGCCTAGCATCCGATCAACCTTGACCTACTAAGACTTCATAGATGTCTGGCATCAGGTCAGCCTTGACCTGCTAGGACTTCACGCCTCATGTCATCTCTCGGTTGGATTTCTGACCCAAGTGTCTAGTCAACCGTGGCCGACTTGGACTTTTCTCTTGCCAACTACCTATTAGACTTCCGATTATCAAGTATCTGGTCAGCCGTGACCCACTTGGACTTTCTGTCTTGTGTCAACTCCATATTAGACTTCCAATCGCCAAGTGTTTTGTCTACCGTGACTTAGACATTCGATCACCAAGTGTTCGGTCAACAGTGACCTACTTGGACTTCCTGTTTCGTGCCAACTCCATATTGGACTTCCAACCGCCAAATGTCTGGTCAACCGTGACCCACTTGGATCTCGTGCCAACTCCATGTTGGAGTTCTGACCACCAAGTGTCCGATTGACCGTGACCCATGTTGACTTTTTATATATTGTCAAGTATTCGGTCAACCTTGACATATTTGACTTTTCTCTCAATCAACTTAATATATTGATTGACTGCCAAGTATCCGGTCAACCTTGACTTACTTGACGTGTCACTCGACCAAATAGTATATTAATCAAACATCAAAAATCCTAACTCGAGTCAACTCGATCTTGGTCAACTTGGTCAAATGTTGACCATGAATCGATTGTACCAACAAGATCCCCTTAGTTGAGCTAGACTCCCATTATGGTGAGTTGAGGTCGTAGCAAGTGGAGGTTTGTTAAGTGCCTTGCACCACCGGTCTGAGTTCTTCACATCTACCTCACGACTCAATCTCCCCAGCCCCCTCCCAAGACGACCTTCCAACTGGCTCTGTTGGTCGTCCCGAGTAGTCAACTTCACGTCAAAAGACAGGCAGGGTGACGTCAGGTGAGAGCAATTATCATACAAGATATTGAATCCATTGATTCACGCACGAATACTAGAAACAATCCTCTAAAACCTATTGATTTGAAGAGAATGCCATGAAATAAGAAAATTGACACTGCCAAAAATATTATTAAACTACAAATCTTTTTCCTAAACATCAATTAAACAGACCCTTATATAAACTCCAAACCCTAAGACACAAAGAAGAAAATAAATCTTAAAAGAAAGGAAGTTTTTTTAACGGACTTAAAATACTAAAAATTCTAAACATACTAAAAACCTAAAAATACAAAAGATAAAAATTCTAAAAAATAACTAAAATACAAAAAAAAATCAAATTAATGAAAATGAACAAATAATAATAATAAAAGTCTTCGGATCCTCCTGCATCAATCGTCCTGGGTTGAAAAAAAACTCATCATCGAGTTTAAAGTAATATTAGGTGGTGGTAGACTATGAGGAAGATCATCTCACACCGAATCAGTAAAATCTACTAGCACCTGGACTTCATCTTCTTTTGTAGTATTTTCCATTTGTATAAGATACCACCATAAACCACACACATTTTTAGTTGATTATGAGCACTCTATGTTGGAGTAGGAAATGCAACACTAAGAATGTTACTTTTATTAACTTTCTTGGAGTAGATTGTTACGATGTATACTAAAAGCCTAGTTTTTGGAATCAATATTTATCTAGAAATAAGAATCACATTGGTCAAATGTCTACATTTATGATAAATGTAGATTGTTTAATTAATTTATATTTGTAACGACCCGCCTTCTACTAACTAGGCTGTAAGGCTGATCGTCACATTAATCTGTGCTAACTATTCCCTGATCATCACTAAATCTAGATGCGAAAGCTGTACTAATTAAAATTTTGCTAAGCTGTTATCATTTCTTGGTTCTATACATGCTAAGGTAGGTAAACTAACTATTCATGACATGTTTTACCTTCCCCATGGTCAAGGAACTGAACTTAGACATTTTCCCGCTGATATCAAACCTCCCAATCGATCCACAGATCGATAGGAATAGTCGGATCGATCCAGTGATCGATCCAGCACGCTACTGTGCCCGGGACGATAATTTGGATCAATCGACTGATCGATCCAGGCTGGTCAATCGATCCATTGATCGATCCCAGAGCTCTCTGTTCGTGACGGAATTGGCTGGATCGATCGGCTGATCGATCCAGAAGCCTACTGTTCGCGGAACAGATTGCCCAATCGATCAGCTGATCGATTGGAAACCCCCAATCGATCCACCGATCGATTGAAGTTTCTGATTTTGCAGCTAAACTCTTATTTCAGCACTGTTTCGTACCTCAACCACAATACAAGTTCTAAAATGATTAATAAACACTCTAACATCATAAAACTAGTGTTCTAATCATAATAAAGTGCATGGTTAACTAATTCGTAGCAATGAACATACTAAAGTGCAAATGATAAAATACTGAAAAGTTCTAATATTTAAACAAAGCTTGCTAAAGTTCCCTAAGATCTCTATTCCAAGTTTCTGCCACACACATCTTCGTAGCATTGCCCTCCAGCCTCCGCTAGTCCATCTTTCCTTTACCTTTATCTGCAGTATAAGGAAAAGAAAGTATCTATAAGCTTTCGTTTAGTAAGAAACCATCTACTCACAAAAACATGCATACGATGCATTTATGATTTTTAAAACATGCTATTAAACATATGTCAAACTTGCTAAACATGGCATACTGAAATCACTGAACATGAACACTAAAGCATGGCATACAAAGCTAATCATAAACTATCATATACAACAATGAGGAAAACTGAGTGAATATAAACTGAGCTAAACTAGAGCTGAATTCAAACTCATCTAACATAACTGATCTTTGTGAGTTTTGAAAAGCTAATAAGGTAATAGATTAAAATACATAATCATAATGCTAATGGGCCCGGCAACTGTACATGCTGTGCGCGCATCCTTAACTAGACCCGGGGTTGCAAATCCCGAATTTAGTAAGGTTTACTAGGTTATCTAAACCTAGGGACCGACTATGGGAGCCCAGCCCAATGAATATCTAATCCTGTACAGTGCCCCTACTGAAAATAAAATACTGAACTCTAGCTAATAAGTACTTGTCTTGCTTCTACTAGGTTGTCTAAACCCAGAACTAGGTTATCTAAACCTAGAGGCGACTGTGGGAGCCCACCCATTGGACATCTAGTCCGGTAAAAGCTGAAACAAGATTAGATAAACTGTACAAATTCTTCTATTGCATTTATCTAAACTACTAAAATGCCTAAGTTGCATTTTTCTGAACTAAACAATTTATCAAACACTTGGCATGCGCTAATTCGTATCCTTTGTGTCGGAAATCTACATACTAATAAACTAACACATGGAATTCACACGGAAGCTACTTATACTACAGGTGAGGGGTTTCTTACCTCGAGTTCGGATTTTCTTACGATTCTACTCGCTAGATTTCCGAAGGAGATGATCCTTTCGACGATCTTCTCGCGTCTTCGCGTTCCTCTCGCGGAGGGGAGCGTCCTCGTGTCGAAGTCGTCGCCGGAAAGTGCCCTTGGGCAGAGCCCTAGCCTTCCTTGTGGTTGGTGCCGAGAGAAGGAGAGGAGAAGGGGAGTCGGCGGTGAGGGTTTGAGGAGAGAAGAAATCACGATCCAAAATAACCCTTCACTTAATTATTTCCTATTTATATTAAGTGGTAATTTCGGCCCAACTGAAATATAAATTTAATGGTTTCCCTTTCCTTTCAGCACGGCCCTGCTGGGTTCACCTGGTTATAGGTTCACCATAAGTCATAGAACCCAATAGGTCTCGGGTTCAATTCCCGCTTAGGCCGTTTTTATTTTCTATTTATTTTTGCTACTTCCGCTACTCTAAAAATTCTGTAAAAATATCCTAAAATTCCAGAAAAATCATAGAATATTTCTAAAATAGTTTTGAGAATTTTTGGGCATTACAATATTGTAGATAACATGGTGTGTGGTGTCACACAGAGGATCATGTTATCAGCACCTTATAAATTATAAACAGTAGCTCACGACCAAGATGGAAAGGAACAAACCATTGGAAGGTCGTAGTGTAATTAGGTATTAGTTTATCCTAACTATATAATTACACTAGTACACTTAGAGTATATTGAGTAGGACCATTAGAGGTCATTTCTTTTTATACTGACTTTATAAAGAAACAAAGACCTCAGTTATTATAGAAGTGTGTGCTCTTAATCCTAATATAATAACAAGCACATATGTTTGATATTTATTTCTTTAATTTATCAATGGGTAAGATTTAGTTTGATAAATCAATAAGCTCGATAAGTTGGGAAATGATATCACTTATAGTGTGTGTTGTTGATTATAGAAGGAAACTGTGTCCTAGTGATCTAGGTTGATAATGTCCCCAAGAGGAGCTCATAAGGATTGTCATGTTAAATCCTGCAAGTGGACTTAGTCCGACATGACGATAAGGTTGAGTGGTACTACTCTTGGAACTAGATATTAATTAAGTGAGTTGTTAGTAACTCATTTAATTAATGGACATCTGATATCTTAAACACAGGGAGACTAACACACTCATAATAAGAAGGAGCCCAAAAATGTAATTTGGGATTGATGCGGTAGTTCAATAATAATTCTTTAGTGGTATGAATTATTATTGATGAAATTAAGTTGTGTGTTTGGGGCGAACACGGGAAGCTTAATTTCATCGGGAGACCAAAACCAATTCCTCCTCTCGGTCCCTATCGTAGCCTCTTGTATATAGAGATTTATACCCACCACATACCCACCTTCTTACCCATCCTAATGAAGCCGACCAAGCTAGCTTGGAACCCAAGCTAGGGTCGGCCAAGACCAAGTGGATGAGCCAAGTTGGTGGTCGGCCAAAGCTTGGGTCCCAAGCTTAGGTGGCCGGCCACTAGAATATTAAAAAGGATTTTTATTAAAATTATTTCTTATGTGGATATCATGATTTTAAAAGAGAGTTTAAAATTTAAATCTTTCCTTTTATAGCTTTCTACAAAAGATTTAAAATCTTTCCTTATTTGTAGATTGAAAGGAGATCTTAATTTTGAGAAAACTTTCCTTTTTTACCATGATCATAATTTAAAAGAGAGTTTTAAAAATTAAATATTCTCTTTTATTAGTTTCTACAAAAGATTAAGAAAAGATTTGATATCTTTCCTTATTTGTAGATTGAAAAGATATTTTAATTTTTAGAGATAACTTTCCTTTTTGGAAATTATCCACATGTTTAAAAGAAAGATTTTAATTTATAAAATTTCTTTTTTATAACCCACCATGAAGGGAAAAATTATTGGAGAAATTTTTTATAAATTTCCGGAAACAAATTAGGAAGTTTTAATTTTTGTTTTAATTAAAACTCTCCTTGTTTTTGGGGAAATAAGTGACCGGCCATGTAATAATGAAAAAGAAAATTAATTTTAATTAATTAATTTTTTCTTTTTCATGGCAAAAGAATTAAGGAAGTTTTTATTAAAATTTCCTTATTTGCCAAGACCAAGGATTATAAAAGAGGGGGTAGAGATGCCTTAATAGCTAACGACTCTATTCTTTTCTTCCTCTCTTTTCCTCGTTGGTGTGGTCGGCCCTAGGGTCTCCTCTTCTCCTTCTTTTCTCTTCCTCCTTTGTGGCCAGCAACATCAACATAAGGGATGTCCATGGTGGTCGGTTCTAGCTAGGAGAAGAATGAGAGAAAGAAGGCTTCGTTTCTAGCATCCCTTGGAGCTTGGTGGTGGTGGCCGAACCCCACATCCCTTAGAGTTTATGTGGTGGCCGAAACTTGCTTGGAGAAGAAGGGTTTGGGTGGTTCTCATCTCGATAGATCGTTGCCCACACAACGTCCGAGATAAGAAGAGGATTACGGTAGAAGATCAAGAGGTTGTTGCATACAAAGGAAGATATAATTAGTAATTAATTTTCGCATCATACTAGTTGTATTTCTTTTGTATGAATTCCAAACACAAGAGGCATTAGATCTAGTTTTTCGAATTTATTTTTCGAGTTTGTGTTTTCTTTGTTTTCGAATTTGTGATTCGATTGTTCTTTTTGGTTAACCTAGAGTTATTTAAGGAAATTAAATATTAGCTTTCCTTAAAAGGCTTTGCCTAGGCGGTGGTGGTTGCTCCCATATCCAAGAAGGCCATGTGCCTCATCATGCAGTCCTGGAAGCCAAATTTGGAAATTAATATTTAATGAAATTAATAACATAGGTGGATTTGAATCAATAGTGTTAAGTTCTGCTTGCGATTCAAATCTAAACCATTAAGAACAAATAAGTTAAATTTGGAATCAATGATGTTAAGTTCTGTTTGTGATTCCTAATTTAATTTCTAAAGAACATAAATAGGTTATTTAAGGAAAGGTTCGATACTTGTATAAAAAATTTTATACAGTGGAACCGGTACGTTTTCCTAGGACTAACCAACAATTGGTATCAGAGCTAGGGTTTGCCTCTGTGTGTTTGGTTTTCAAATTAGGTTATGCACATGTCATACATAATTTAGGCAGGATAATAGTAGGATGCGCTAACTTTATGGTTCCAAGCTCCAACTATTATGACTTATAGATGTTGTGTGTGATTGGACCCTTGGACATGTCAAGGGCATTATTTTGTGTGTGTATGATTGTATGTAACTAATACAGCAGGAGCTGTATTAGCCCTAGGATTTTTAAAATTTTATTTTCGGTCTAGATTACATGTACATTCCCTCGTGGAATATAGGATCGAGATATGTAAAATTCTATTTTTGTCGTGGATCAGATTCTTGCGAGGCGTGGTACTTTTGGAACACCAGAGGCGCAGTGGAATAAGAAGCAAGATGGATGCGACGACTCGACCCGATGGCGGTGGCTAAAGATGGCAGTAGCTAGGGTTGGAGCACACGGAAGACAGTGACAGAAATAGGCCATAATAGTTGGAAAAATGATTTCCATATTTATTTCTTTTATTTACTATGATGTGTGTGTGCATGTAATGTATGCTAGTATAGGTTAAAATTCCTCACCATAAATAACTAAGTGGGAGAGGGATTAGTATATCAATCTCACGGTCTCCATTAGTGGTTTGTAAGTGATACAACAAGCTTGCGCGTTGGCTCTGAGTGCCTTCCTCCATATCGGATGAGCTTGTTTACGGATCACTAGATCAAACTTCCATTTTGGATGACTATAGGAAATTAATTAAGAGCGTGTGATCTTCCCCATCGGAAGGGGCATAATCTTATTAATGGACTTAGTGTCAAGTAATGGTATATACTTAGGCATGTCTAATAGTATCCTCCCCATTGGAGTCACTGCTATTATTTGTGTGACCAAAGGAAAATCAACTATTAATTTGTCAAAATGATAAGTTGACAAGATAATAAAATTAAAACCCCTCTTACAAATGTCGAGTTTTTGTATACGTCCACACTATCGTGGCATACAAAATTCATGGTGTATGAGGTAATTTTATTTCTTAGGATGACAAGAAAATAAAATTAATGGAAAACCCCCTCTTACAAATGTCGAGTTTTTGTATACGTCCACACTATCGTGGCATACAAAATTCACGGTGTTAGAGGTAATTTTATTTGTCATAAAGATTTATTGACAAGATAATTAATGGGTAAAACCCTCCTCTTACAAATGTTCAATTTTGTATACATCCACACTATCGTGGCATGCAAAATTCACGGTGTTTGAGTTGTTGGTGAATTTAAATAATATTGTTTTGAGGAATCAATATTATTTTAAAATTCAAAGTTTTGATCAAATATTTGATCAAAGACAGATCAACTATTAATTTTATTCGTCATAAAGTAAAGTTGACGAGATAATAAAATTAATGGATAAAATCTTCTCTTTGATTTTGTATACGTCCACACTATCGTGGCATACAAAATTCATGGGGATTTCAAGGAGTTGGTCTTGACCAAATATTTTTGTGATTCTTAGGATTTAAAATGTTTGTCAATCCCCTAGTTGTTATACTATAAAATAGACTTAGTAGTCTCAATTGTAATGATTGGAAATAGGACTTGGACATTTAGGTAGACTGTCCTCTTAGAACTAAGAATAAAATAGGTATATTTCATTCATTAGTTAATACATGATTAGTGGTATTATCTACCGGTACCTGATGTGTAGATACGGGAGCCACTGATCATGTCTGCAATTCATTGCAGAGGTTTCAGGAAACCCGATAACTATATGAAGGGGAAGTCACCGTCTACATGGGCACTACTGCAAAAGTAGCAGCTGTTGCAGTAGGAGATGTTAATCCTATCATAGGAATAAAAATGAATTTTGAAAAATTGTCTATATATACCAAGTTTAGAAAGAATTCGATTTTAGTTTCTAAACTATCAAAGAATAGATATTCTGTCTATTTTGATAACAAACCTGTTATCAAGAAAAATAGGAAAATTATCTATTCTGGTACATTGGTTGACAATTTATAAATCCAATAACTCCTACAATGCAATAAATGGAAATTAATAACATATCTTCTAACTATTAAGAGAAAATAACCTTCAGAAATGAACCAATTATATCTTTGACATCAAATGCTAGGTTATTTTAACTTAAGTAGGATTCATTGGTAGCTGATGAACTTTTGGGTTCATTGGTAGTGGAAATCTTTCCAACCTGAGAGTCTTACTTGGAAGGAAAAACTAACCGAGAAGCTTTTAAGTCTAAGGGGTATGGAGCCAAAGATATAATGGAATTGGTTCATTTTGATTTGTGTGGTCCTATGACTATCCAGACAAGAGGTAGTTTCGAATATTTCATCTATTTTATAGACAACTATTCGAGACACAGATAAATTTACTTGATACACCGCAAGTCTAATGCTTTGATTAGTTCAAAGAGTACGAGGTTGATACGGAGAAATGTCAAAGTAAAATATCGAGACACTACGGTGAGATCGTAGTAGCAAATACCTCTTGGGAGAATTTAGGAGTCACTTATCAGAAGTAGGGATTCAATCCCAGCTAACTGCACTTGGTACATCCCAACAGAATGGTGTAATAGAAAGAAGGTATAAGGTTCTTATGGAATAATTAGATCGATGATGAGTCATTTAGAAAATTACCAAATTCATTTTAAGGATATACACTAGAAACGGAAGTGAACATAGTACCTTCTAAGTCAGAACTCTCTACCCCCACAGAATTGCAGAATGGGTGTAAGCTTAGTCTGAAGCATATTTGGATTTAGGTGGTCTAACAAGTGACAGACACTGAAAAATTGGACATGAGTTCACTTGTTTGTGAGTTATCCTAGAAAAACGAAAAGAGGTTTGTAGTCCTTAAAATCGGAAGGTCATTGTTGGCACCAATACCTGATTTTAGAAAAGGACTATACTATAAACCACAAGCCCATGAGTAAAAATTGTTCTTAAGGAAATTAAAGGACACGTCTAACCTAGTACCAACTATACAAGATGAAATATCACAAGAAACTGTAACACGTATCACAAATGATACACAATTGCAGAAAGTACCTCGTCGTAGTGGGAGGGTTGTTAGGTAACCTAAAAGATTCATATTTTGGGAGAGTCTTTGAACTCGATCCCTGGTGGACATGAACCTGATCTCCGGACATATGACGAAGCACTCCAAGATAAAGATGCAGCATCTTTGCAAAGAATACAAAATTAGAATATATGTATTCTAATAAAGTCTGGGAGCTTGTAGAATCACCAAATGGTGTAAAAATCATTAAGTGAAAATAAGTCTACAATAGGAAAAGAGGATAGACGGGAAGGTGGAAACTTTCAAAGTAAGGCTTGTTGAAAAAGGAAACTTTTTACCGGTAGCCATGCTTAAGTCTATCCGGATTCTTTTATCTATTATGAGATTTGGCAAGTGGATGACAAGACAGCTTTCCTTAATGGAAGTCTTGAAGAAAGCATCCATATAAAGCAACTAGTAGGGGTTTATTGCAAAGGGAAAAGAGCATCTTATGGACTGAAGCAAAGCTTCAAGGTCTTGGACATTTGGTCTAATGAAGTAATCCAGACCTATGGAATTATTTAATGACCGGATAAGTCTTGTGTATACAAGAAGTGTGATGGAAACGTGGTGGTATTTCTTGTACTATATGTAGATGACATTTTTGGTAGTTGGAAACAATATCAAAGTGTTGTCAGAAGTAAGGGTACGGCTATCCAAGTAATTAGATATGAAGGACTTGGGAGAATGCGCACATATTCTCGCGATCAAGGATCGCAAGAAAAGAATATTATGTTTATCCCAAGCTTCATATATTGAAACAATCCTTGCTCGTTTTAAGCATGCAAAACTCCAAGAAAGGTTTCTTACCTTTTTAGCATGGAGTAACTTTATCTAAAGAGATGTCTCCGTAGACATCAAAGGAGATAGAGGAAATGAAAGCAGTTCCTTATGCTTCAACTGTCGGAAGCCTAATGTATGCTATGCACGAGATCAGAAATCTATTTTGCTAAGGGCATAGTCAACAGATATCAAAGTAACCCTGGACAAGGACATTGGACTGTAGTAAAGCATATATTGAAGTACCTTAGAGGCACTAGAGATTATATGCTAGCTTACAAGGCGGATAATTTGGTCCTTGTGGGTTTCACGGATTTTTGACTTCCAATCAGATAGGGACAATAGTAAGTCGACCTTGGGGTTTTGTGTTTATTTTAGGAAGTAAAGCCATAACTGTGGAGGAGTGTTAAGCATATGTGTTTTTCGGACTCCACCATAGAAGGTGAGTATGTGGTAGCCTCTGAGGCAGCCACAGAAGTTATATGGCTCAGAAACTTCATGATGGACTTGGACATGATTTCTGGTTTGCCCAAAATTATTACAATTTATTGTAATAATAGTAGTGTAGTAGCAAACTCGAAGAAACCATAAGTCCATAGAGCGCAAGTATCACCCAATACGAGAAATCGTATAACGAGGAAAAGTTGTTGTCGCCTAGATTGCATCAAGTGATAACCTGGAAAATCCTTTCACTAAGGCCCTTAAGGCAAGAGCTTTTGATGGGCATGTTGAAGGGTTGGGAATCAGATATATGGCAGCAGATATGGTAGCTTAGTCTTTTAGTATAAGTGGGAGATTGTTAGGATGTATACTAAAAGCCTAGCTTTTGGAATGAACATTTATCTAGAAATAAGAATCACATTGGTCAAATGTCTACATTTATGATAAATATAGATTGTTCAATTAATTTATATTGTAGATAACATGGTGTGTGGTGTCACACACAGAGGATCATGTTATCAACACCTTATAAATTATAAACAGTAGATCACGACCAAGATGGAAAGGAACAAACCATTGGAAGGTCGTAGTGTAATTAGGTATTAGTTTATCTTAACTAATAAATTACACTAGTACACTCTAAGTGTATTGAGTAGGACCATTTTAGGTAAGTTCTTTTTATACTGACTTGATAAAAGAACTAGACCTTAGTTATTATGAAAGTGTATGCTCCTAATCCTAATATAATAACAAGCACATATATTTGATATTTATTTCTTTAATTTATCAATGGGTGAGATTTAGTTTGATAAATCAATAAGCCCGATAAGTTGGGAAATGATATCACTTATAGTGTGTGTTGTTGATTATAGAAGGAAACTGTATCCTAGTGATCTAGGTTGATAATGTTCCTAAGAGGAGCTCATAAGGATTGTCATGTTAAACCCTGCAGGTGGACTTAGTCCGACATGACGATAAGGTTGAGTGGTACTACTCTTGGACTGTAATGACCCGCCTCCTACTGACTAGGCTGCGAGGCCGGACCGTTACGTTATACTGTGCTAAATTACTATTGCGGAAATCTGGATTGATTAAAATTTTGCTAAATTATTATCTTTGAAATCTGATCTTAATATTCTAGGTGTACCTAGGAGTTGTACACATGCTAGGGGAGACAATTTATGCCTCTCGAATGTCCTGCTAGCTATAATCAGGCATTTCAATCGGTCCGTGGATCGATTGGGGCTGTCGGATCGATCCAGTGATCGATCCAGCTTGATACTGGCACGGAAACAACCCTCTGGATCGGTTGGCAGACCGATCCATAAGCTGTCGCTTCTGTACGCAACTGGATCGGTCTACCGACCGATCCAGGAGTGCACTGATCGGTCGGCAAACCGATCCAGTGGCTCACTGATCGGTCGGTTGACCGATCGGAGAGCGTCCGTGCTCTCTGTTCACCTCTGGATCGGTCAGCGGACCGATCTAGTGCAGACGCGAACTCTCTGTTCGCATCTGGATCGGTCGGCTGAAACCTAGAGGTTCCACTGTACAAAAATTTTGTACAAAGGTCTGAACATTTTCCTAACTACCATGTGTTCTTTTAAATTAAATTTGGGATCGCCTGCGGAACTTAACACGTTTGATCCAAAATTTAATCTATTCGTTCTTTTAGGTTTTGACTTGGGTCTCCTGCGGAACTTAATACGTTCGACCCAAATCACCTTAAGTTATTAATTCCATTAAATATTAATTTTCATAATTGGTTCCCAGTACTGACGTGGCGAGGCACATGGCCTTCTTGGATATGGGAGCAACCACCACCGACTAGACAAAACCTTTTATAGAAAGCAAATATTTAATTTCCTAAAATAACTTTAGGTTAACCAAAAAGAACAATCAAATCACAAGGAAAAAATAAAACAAAAAAAACACAACTTCGAAAAATATATTCGAAATACTAGAACGTAAGCCTCTTGTATTTGGTATTATTTCCATAAATAACTAGTATGATGCGGAAAGAAAAATTACTAGTTATACCTTGTAGAAAAATAACCTCTTGATCTTCTACCGTATTCCTCTTCTAACCTCGGACGTTGTGTGGTCAACGATCTTCCGAGATGAGAAACCACCAACCACCTTCTTTTCCTCCTAGCTAGGTTCGGCCACAAAGAAAGAAGCTTCACCAAGGAAGAAAACCAAAACACTAACCAAGCTCCAAGAGATGCTAGCTTCCTCTCCTTCTTCATCTTCTTCTCCAAGTAGTATCCGGCCACCACAAGAGCTCCAAGCCTTTGAGAGAGGTTCGGCCACCACAAGAGGAAGAGAGGGAGATGATGATGATGGTCGGTCACACCAAGGAACAAAAGAGGGAGAGAAAATAATAAAGGTTGTTTTTTTTTTTGAAGGCACCCTCACCCCTTCTTTTATATTCCTTGGCCTAGGCAAATTAGGAAATTTAATTACAATAAAATTTCCTCAATTTCCTTGACATGATTTAATTGAGAAAAATAAAATAAAATTTTCCAATTAAACTCTAATGGCCGGCCACATCAATGAAGGAAAAAATTAGACAAGTTTTAATCAACAATTAAAACTTCCTAATTTGTTTCCGGAAATTTTAAAAATAAAATTTCTCTTTAAATATCTCTTCATGGTTGATAAAAGGAAATTTCTATAATATTAATTTTATCAACATGTGGATAATTTTAAAGAGAAAATAAAATATCTCACCAATCTACAAATAAGGAAAGAGATCTAATCTCTTTCTTTAATCTTTTGTAGATCTTTTACAAGAGAGATATTTTAATTTTAATTCTCTTTAATAAATTATTTCTTCCACATAATAAAAATTAAAATTAAAATCCCTTTTAATTTAATTTGGCCGGCCCCCACTAGCTTGGGTTCAAGCTAGTGCCGGCCACCCAATTTTATACCTAGGCCAGCCCTAGCTTGGTTCCCAAGCTAGCTTGGTCGGCCCCCTATTCGCGGGTATAGAAGGTGGGTATAGGTGGGTATAGTACTCTATAAATAAGAGGCTACGATAGGGACCGAGAGGAGGAATTGGTTTTGGTCTCCCGATAAAATTAAGCATCCCGTGTTCGCCCCGAACACATAACTTAATTTTATCAATAATAATTCATTCCACTAGAGAACTATTATTGAACTACCGCACCAATCCCAAATTACATTTTTGGGCTCCTTCTTATTATGAGTGTATTAGTCTCCCTGTGTTTAAGATATCGAATGTCCACTAATTAAGTGAGTTACTGACAACTCATTTAATTAATATCTTAGTCCAAGAGTAGTACCACTCAACCTTATCGTCATGTCGGACTAAGTCCACCTGCAGGGTTTAACATGACAATCCTTATGAGCTCCTCTTGGGGACATTATCAACCTAGTATCTCTAGGACACAGTTTCCTTCTATAATCAACAACACACACTATAAGTGATACCATTTCCCAACTTATCGGGCTTATTGATTCATCGAACTAAATCTCACCCATTGATAAATTAAAGAAATAAATATCAAATATATGTGCTTGTTATTATATCAGGATTAAGAGCACACACTTCCATAATAACCGAAGTCTTTGTTTCTTTATAAAGTCAGTATAAAAGAAATGACCTCAAATGGTCCTACTCAATACACTCTAAGTGGACTAGTGTAATTATACAGTCAAGATAAACTGATACCTAATTACACTACGACCTTCTAATGGTTTGTTCCTTTCCATTTTGGTCCTGAGCTACTGTTTATAATTTATAAGGTACTGACAACATCATCTTCTGCATATGACACCACATACTATGTTATATACAGTATAAATTAATTGAACAACTACAACTAAATGTAGACAATTTGACCAAATGTGATTTTTTATTCATAATGAATGTTTACAAAGCTTAGGCTTTCAGTATACACTCCAACAATCTCCCACTTATACTAATGACTAAGCTGCCATATCTTCTACCATACATCAGATTCTCATTCCCTCCACATGCCGATCAAAAGCTTTCGCCGAAAGGGCCTTAGTGAAAGGATCTGCCAGGTTATCTGCTGATGCAATCTTGGCGATGACAACTTCTCCTCGCTTCACGATATCTCGTATCAGGTGGTACTTGCGCTCTATCTGTTTACTTGCCTTATGAGCTCGTGGTTTCTTCGAGTTTGCAACTGCACCGCTATTATCACAATAAATTGTGATAATTTTGGGCAAACCAGGAATCACATCTAAGTCCATCAGAAAGTTCCTGAGCCATACTGCTTCTTTAGCTGCCTCAGAGGCTGCTACATACTCAGCTTCCATGGTTGAGTCCGATACGCATTTCTGCTTAACACTCCTCCATGAAATGGCTCCACCTCCTAAAGTAAACACATAGCCTAATGTAGACTTACTATTGTCCCTATCTGATTGAAAATCTGAATCCGTGTAACCCACAGGGAGCAAATCGTCTGCTTGGTAAATTAGCATATAATCTCTAGTCCTTCTGAGGTACTTTAATATATGCTTTACCGCAGTCCAATGTCCTTGTACAGGGTTACTCTGATATCTGCTGACCATGCCCACGGCAAAACAAATATCAGGTCTCGTACATAGCATTGCATACATAAGACTTCCTACAACCGAAGCATAAGGAACTGCTTTCATGTCTTCTATCTCCTTTGATGTCTTCGGAGACATCTCTTTAGATAGAGCTATTCCATGCCTAAAAGGTAAGAAACTTTTCTTGGAATCCTGCATACTAAAACGAGCAAGGATTGTATCTATATATGAAGCTTGGGACAGACACAACATTCTTTTCTTGCAATCCCTTATCACTTTGATCCCAAGAATGTGTGCACACTCTCCTAAGTCCTTCATATCAAATTGTTTTGACAACCATACCCTTACGTCTGATAATACCTTGACATTGTTGCCAATTAACAAAATATCATCTACGTATAGTACAAGAAATACCACCACGTTTCCTTACACTTCTTGTATACACAAGACTCATCCGGACACTGAATAAATCCATACGACTGGATTACTTCATTAAACCGGATGTTCCAAGACCTTGAATCTTGCTTCAGTCCATAAATGGACCGATTGAGCTTGCACACTAGATGCTCTTTGCCTTTTTCAATGAACCCTTCTGGTTGCTTCATATGAATGTTCTCTTCAAGACTTCCATTAAGGAAAGCTGTCTTGACATCTATTTGCCAAATCTCATAATCCATATGAGCAGCAATGGATAAGATTATCCGGATAGACTTAAGCATGGCTACCGGTGAAAAGGTCTCCTCATAATCGATTCCCTCTTTCTGGGTGTACCCTTTCGCAACAAGCCTAGCTTTGAAGATCTCTACCTTCCCGTCTGTCCCTCTTTTCCTTTTGTAGATCCACTTGCATCCAACGACTTTTACACCATCAGGTGGTTCTACAAGCTCCCAGACCTTATTAGAGTACATAGACTCTATTTCAGAATTCATTGCCTTTTGCCAAGATGCTGCATCTATATCTTGGAGTGCTTCGTCGTATGTTCGTGGATCAGGTTCATGTTTACCTGGGATCAAGTCCGAAGACTCTCCCAAAAACATGAATCTTTCAGGCTGCCTTTGTAACGACCCGCCTTCTGGGTACTAAGCTGTAAGGCGAATCGCTACAATACTGCTAAGCTATACTGCGCGGAAAGCTGGGCTAATTAAAATTTTTGCTAACTAATTGATTCTTATAAACTAATCGCCTTACAGACCGATCTACTGATACTGGTACGGTCACAAGACCCTGGATCGGTCTGCTGTCCGATCCTGAAGCTTCATTACTTCTGTTCCTGGCTGGATCGGTCTACAGACCGATCCAGGAGTGCCCTGATCGGTCGGTAGACCGATCAGTGGCTTTCGGTGCTACTGTTCGCACCTGGATCGGTCGGCTGACCGATCCTTAAACCTGCAGAATCTGGGTTCGCTACTGTCCCGTGCTGGATCGGTCGGGTCTTTACAGCCTTACAACCCTCCCACTACGACGAGGCACTGTCTGTGGTTGTGTATCATGTGTGACACGTGTTGCAGTCTCTTGTGGTACTTCATCTTGTACTGTTGGTACTGAAGTAGACATGTCCTCTCTAAGTTCTTCTAAAACAACTTTGCTACTGGGCTTGTGATCCATTATATAGTCTTCTTCTAAAAACTGGGCATTGGTGCTAACAATGACCTTCTGGTCTTTAGGACTATAAAATAAACCACCTTTCGTTCCTTTGGAATATCCTACAAACACGCGAACTTCTGTACGGGATTCTAACTTATCAGCATCTGGTTTTAGCACATGTGCTGGACTACCCCAAATCCGAATATGTCTTAGACTGGGCTTTCGCCCATTCCACAATTCTATGGAAGTAGAAGAAACTGATTTAGAAGGTACTAAGTTCAGAACGTATACTGCTGTTTCCAGAGCATATCCCCAAAACGAATTTGGTAATTCTGAATAACTCATCATTGATCTAACCATCTCCATAAGAGTCCTATTCCTTCGTTCTGCTACACCATTCTGTTGGGGTGTTCCAGGTGCAGACAATTGGGATTGAATCCCGGCCTCTAATAAGTAATTCCTAAACTCTCCTAAGAGGTATTCGCCACCACGATCTGACCGTAGTGTCTTGATACATTTACCTAGTCGTTTCTCCACATCAGCCTTGTATTCTTTGAACTTATCAAAGCACTCGGACTTGCGGCGCATTAGGTAAATGTATCCATATCTTGAATAATCGTCTATGAAAGAGACAAAATATTTAAAACCTCCTCTTGACTGGACAAACATAGGACCACACAAATCAGAGCGAACCAACTCTAACACTTCTTTGGCTCTATACCCCTTGGCCTTGAACGGCCTCTTGGTCATTTTACCTTCCAAGCAAGATTCACAAGTTGGAAAATTTTCCAACTCAAATGAACTCAAAAGTCCATCGGCTATAAGCCTCTGAATCCTACTTAAGTTAATATGACCAAGCCTTAGATGCCAAAGATATGCTTGGCTCATTTCCGAAGGTTCTTTTCTCTTATTAGAGTTATAAGATGAGTTATAAATTTCCATGTTTTACTTTGTGGAAGAAATTGGATTTAAAGTATACAAATTGCCAACTAATGCACCAGAACAGATAATCACTTTATTTCTTTTAATAACTACATCGTTACTGAAAGAAACTGAATATCCATCTAAAAACAGTTTAGAAACTGAAATTAAATTCTTTCTAAAACTGGATACATAAAGACAATTTCTTAAAATCAAATTTCTATTTCTACTAAAAGATAAGTAGACGTCTCCCACTGCAACAGCTGCCACCTTAGTAGCATTGCCCATGTAGACGGTAATCTCTCCTTCAGATAGTCGTCGGGTTTCCTGGAACCCCTGCAAGGAATTGCAAACATGATCAGTGGCTCCCGTATCTACACACCAGGTGCTGGTAGATAACACCACTAAACATGTTTCAACAACTAGAGTATGAGATATACCTTTGTTTTGGTTCCTACGAGGACAGTCCGCCTTCCAATGTCCTGCCTGCTTACAGATGAAGCACTTGCCCTTCGGCTTCTTCATTCCAGCTTTAAATCCCGTACTCTGAGATTTATTCACTTTCTTTGCTGAACCAGCTTGTTTCTTCTTCTTCTTTCCTTTCGGTTTAGAAGTAGAACCATTTTCAGCATAGTGAATTTGAGCATTGTGACGAAATAATCCTTCTGCTGCTTGAAGTTCTGTCAGTAGTTCCCCTAATGAATAAATCCTCTTATTCATATTATAGTTCAGGCGAAACTGCTCAAAACTTCTAGGTAGCGTTTGGAGGATCATATCGATCTGGGTTTCCCCATCAATTTCTCCTCCAAGGATCTGTATCTCGTTTAGATAAGCCATCATCTTTAGGATATGATCCCTCACAGGAGTACCCTCTTGCATGGTGGCTGTCATTATCTTTCTCATGGCTTCTTGCCTAGAAGCCCTATCCTGATGACCAAAGAGTTCCTTGAGATTGTTCATAATATCATAGGCTGTTGTTGATGTTGATATTGCAATACATTTGACATTGAAGCCAAAATGTAACACCGCGCCATCTCATCTGCTTTTACCCATTTCCTATGATATTCAATCTCCTCTTGGGTAGATTCACCAGTAGGTGCTTCAGGGCATTGCTCAGTCAGTACAAATTTATAGCTTTCAGCAGTAAGAACAATGTCTAGGTTTCTTTTCCAATCTATGTAGTTTGGTCCAGTAAGTCTATTATGTTGAAGTATGATGGACAGTGGGTTGAAAGTCATCCTAAGAATCACAAATAACTTTTGGTCAGAACTCTAAATTTAGAATAATATTGATTCCTCAAACAATACTATTTTAAATTAACCAACACCTCAAAACACCGTGAATTTTGTATGCCACGTTAGTGTGGACGTATACAAATTCAACATTTGTAAAAGGAGGATTTTATACCATTAATTTTATTATCTTGTCAACCTAACTTTTTGACAAATAAAATTAATAGTTGGTGTCTTTTGGTCACACAAATAATAGCAGTGACTCCGATGGGGAGGATACTATTAGATGTGTTTAAGTGTATACCATTACTTGACACTAAGTTCATTAATAAGATTATGCCCCTTCCGTTGGGGAAGATCACACGCTCTTAATTAACTTCCTATAGTCATCCAAAAATGGAAGTCTGTTCTAGTGATCCACAAACAAACTCATCCGTTATAGAGGAAGGCACTCAGAGCCAACGCGCAAGCTTGTTTGCATCACTTACAAACCAGTAATGGAGACCATGGGATTTATTTAAAAATCCCTCTCCCACTTAGTTATTTATAAATGAGGAATTTTAACTATGCTAGCCTACTTAGCATGTAAACTAACACATACACACAGCACAATATAAAAGCAATAAATAGAAAATCTAATTTTCAACTATCATGGCTTTTATCTCTAGTTGTCCTCCGCGTGTTGTCATCCCAAGCTGCTGCCATATTTGGCCACCGCCACCGGGTTTAGCTGTCGCATCCATCTTGCTCCTAGTTCCGCTGCGCCTCTGGTCCTTAGAAGGTTCCACGCCTTGCAAGATTCGATCCGCGACAGAAATAGAATTTTACATTTTTGATCCTATATTCCATAAAAGGAATGTACATGTATCTAGATCAAAAATAAAATCCTAATAAAACTAAATACAGCTCCTGCTGTATTTTAATACAATCATGCACACACATATAAATGCCCTTGACATGTCCAAGGGTCCAATCACACACATAATAACTAAAAGCCATAATAGTTGAATCCTGCATCCACAAAGTTAGCACATCCTACTATTAACCTACCTAAATTATGTATGACATGTGCATAATTAAACTAATACCAAATACACAGAGGCAAAACCCTAACTCTGATACCAATTGTTGGTTGCTAATCGGAAAACCTAGAGGTTCCACTGTACAAAAATTTTGTACAAAGGTCTGAACCTTTTCCTAGCTACCATGTGTTCTTTTAAATTAAATTTTGGATCGCCTGCGGAACTTAACACGTTTGATCCAAAATTTAATCTATTCGTTCTTTTAGGTTTTGACTTGGGTCTCCTGCGGAACTTAACACGTTCGACCCAAATCACCTTAAGTTATTAATTCCATTAAATATTAATTTCCATAATTGGTTCCCAGTACTGACGTGGCGAGGCACATGGCCTTCTTGGATATGGGAGCAACCACCACCGACTAGACAAAACCTTTTATAGAAAGCTAATATTTAATTTCCTAAAATAACTTTAGGTTAACCAAAAAGAACAATCAAATCACAAGGAAAAAATAAAACAAAAGAACACAACTTCGAAAAACATATTCGAAATACTAGAACGTAAGCCTCTTGTATTTGGTATTATTTCCATAAATAACTAGTATGATGCGGAAAGAAAAATTACTAGTTATACCTTGTAGAAAAATAACCTCTTGATCTTCTACCGTATTCCTCTTCTAACCTCGGACGTTGTGTGGGCAACGATCTTCCGAGATGAGAAACCACCAACCACCTTCTTTTCCTCCTAGCTAGGTTCGGCCACAAAGAAAGAAGCTTCACCAAGGAAGAAAACCAAAACACTAACCAAGCTCCAAGAGATGCTAGCTTCCTCTCCTTCTTCTTCTTCTTCTCCAAGTAGTATCCGGCCACCACAAGAGCTCCAAGCCTTTGAGAGAGGTTCGGCCACCACAAGAGGAAGAGAGGGAGATGATGATGATGGCCGGCCACACCAAGGAACAAAAGAGGGAGAGAAAATAATAAAGGTTGTTTTTTTTTTTTTAAGGCACCCTCACCCCTTCTTTTATATTCCTTGGCCTAGGCAAATTAGGAAATTTAATTACAATAAAATTTCCTCAATTTCCTTGACATGATTTAATTGAGAAAAATAAAATAAAATTTCCCAATTAAACTCTAATGGCCAGCCACATCAATGAAGGAAAAAATTAGACAAGTTTTAATCAACAATTAAAACTTCCTAATTTGTTTCCGGAAATTTTAAAAATAAAATTTCTCTTTAAAAATCTCTTCATGGTTGATAAAAGGAAATTTCTATAATTTTAATTTTAACAACATGTGGATAATTTTAAAGAGAAAATAAAATATCTCACCAATCTACAAATAAGGAAAGAGATCTAATCTCTTTCTTTAATCTTTTGTAGATCTTTTACAAGAGAGATATTTTAATTTTAATTCTCTTTAATAAATTATATCTTTCACATAATAAAAATTAAAATTAAAATCCCTTTTTTATTTAATTTGGCCGGCCCCTCTAGCTTGGGTTCAAGCTAGGGCCGGCCACTCAATTTTATACCTAGGCTGGCCCTAGCTTGGTTCCCAAGCTAGCTTGGCCGGCCCCTTATTGGTGGGTATAGACGGTGGGTATAGGTGGGTATAGTACTCTATAAATAAGAGACTACGATAGGGACCGAGAGGAGGCATTAGTTTTGGTCACCCGATAAAATTAAGCATCCCGTGTTCGCCCCGAACACACAACTTAATTTTATCAATGATAATTCATTCCACTAGAGAACTATCATTGAACTACCGCACCAATCCCAAATTACATTTTTGGGCTCCTTCTTATTATGAGTGTGTTAGTCTCCCTGTGTTTAAGATATCGAATGTCCACTAATTAAGTGAGTTACTGACAACTCATTTAATTAATATCTTAGTCCAAGAGTAGTACCACTCAACCTTATCGTCATGTCGGACTAAGTCCACCTGCAGGGTTTAACATGACAATCCTTATGAGCTCCTCTTGGGGACATTATCAACCTAGTATCTCTAGGACACAGTTTCCTTCTATAATCAACAACACACACTATAAGTGATACCATTTCCCAACTTATCGGGCTTATTGATTCATCGAACTAAATCTCACCCATTGATAAATTAAAGAAATAAATATCAAATATATGTGCTTGTTATTATATCAGGATTAAGAGCACACACTTCCATAATAACCGAGGTCTTTGTTTCTTTATAAAGTCAGTATAAAAGAAACGACCTCAAATGGTCCTGCTCAATACACTCTAAGTGTACTAGTGTAATTATACAGTCAAGATAAATTGATACCTAATTACACTACGACCTTCTAATGGTTTGTTCCTTTCCATTTTGGTCCTGAGCTACTGTTTATAATTTATAAGGTACTGACAACATCATCTTCTGCATGTGACACCACATACTATGTTATCTACAGTATAAATTAATTGAACAACTACAACTAAATGTAGACAATTTGACCAAATGTGATTCTTTATTCATAATGAATGTTTACAAAGCTTAGGCTTTCAGTATACACTCCAACAGTACACATGCTAGGGGAGACAATTTATGCCTCTCGAATGTCCTACTAGCTATAATCAGGCATTTCAATCGGTCCGATCCAGTGATTGATCCAGTGCTGTCGGATCGATCCAGTGATTGATCCAGCTTGATACTGGCACGGAAACAACCCTCTGGATCGATTGGCTGACTGATCCATAAGCTGTCGCTTCTGTACGCAACTGGATCGGTCTACCGACCGATCCAAGAGTGCACTGATCGGTCGGCAGACCGATCCAGTGGCACATTGATCGGTCGGCTGACCGATCGGTGAGCGTCCGTGCTCTCTGTTCGCCTCTGGATCGGTCAGCGGACCGATCCAGTGCAGACGCGAACTCTCTGTTCGCATCTGGATCGGTCGGTTGACCGATCTGGGTTCTGATTTCACTCTGAAACTCTGATTTCAACACTCTGGCGTGCCAAAACCTCACACAACAATTCTAAAATCAATTGGAATATATTCTAGCAACTATTAACCAGTATTCTAACATAATTACTAACAAACTAAATAAATCTCCCATGGTTTAAACATTCTAAGGTCTAAAAACTGCATGAAAGAAGAAATACTAAGAATTCAACTATTTAAGCTTGCTAAAACCCCTGAGGATCTTTTATTCCAATTCCTGCCACAGGCACCATCTTTGCATTGAACTCCAGCTTCCTCTGCTAGTCCATTTTCCCTTTACCTTTATCTGCAGTAAAAGGAAAATAGAATCTGTAAGCTTAAAGCTTAGTAAGAAACCAACTACCTCACTAAAACATGCAACGATGCAAACATGCTTTTAAAGAATGCTATTTGAAAACATGTACTGGCATGACATACTATGGTTGCAAGCATAAACTGAAATAACTGAACATGTAAGCTGAAACATGGCATAGCAAGCTAATCACATAGAACAATAATAGAGAACTAAGCTAACTGAAGCTAACCTGAAGCTGAAATCAAACTCAACTATCCTAACTGATTTTATGAGTTTTGAAAACTAATAGCATAGTAGATCAAAATAATAATCATGTGCTGTTGGGCCCGGCAACTGTACTTACTGTGCGTGCATCCCTAACTAAACCCGGGTTTGCAAGTCCCGAATTTAGTAGGGTTTACTAGGTTATCTGAACCTAGGGACGACTGTGGGAGTCCAACCCAATGGATATCTAATCCGGTACAGTGCCAACTAAAAAGTAAAATACTGAATATAGCTAAATTGTTCTAAATTGCTGTTTCTAGGTTATCTGAACCTAGAGCTAGGTTGTCTGAACCCAGAGGCGACTGTGGGAGCCCACCCATTGGACCGTAGTCCCATATAAGCTAGAATAAACTGATTTACTGATTTAGATGCTTCTAATGCATTCAACTGAGCTGTTAAAATGCCTAATTTGCATTTTCACTTAACTAGCTATTTTATCGAACACTTAGTATGCCCCAACTCTCCTCTCTATTAGGGAGACCACTTCTAGGCACCCGACAACGTCTAGAAACCCCCCACTGAAGAGGGATTACGTGTCCGGCCCATCTAGAAGTGCTCACTAAATCCCTAAACCTGCGAGGAGGGTCAATTTCACGCTATGCGTCGATAAAAATCTGCATATAGCTAAACTAATGCGTAGAAAACTCAAACGAAGCTACTTATACTGCAGGTGAGGGGTTTCTTACCTCGTACGCTAATTTCCTTACAATTCTATTCGCTAGAATTCCGGTGGAGACGACTTCTCGACGATCTTCTCGCGTCTAAGCGTTCCCCTCGCGAAGGAGAGCGTCCTCGTGCCGGAGTTATCACCGGAAGATGTCCTTGGGGCCCTAGGGAGAGAACCCTAGGTCTTCCTTGTGGTTGGCGACCAGAGAAGGAGAGAAGAAGGGTGTTCGGCGTGAGGGTTTGGAGGGGAGGAGTTTGCCGAACCAAATTCTAAAATAAACCAAACCCAACCTAACTCTTCTATTTATATTAAGTGGATAATTGAACCCAACTCTAATATAAATATAATTGATTTCTCTTTCTTTCAGCACGGCCCTGCTGGGTTCACCGGTTACTAAGGCTAACTAAAAGTTATCGGATCCGAGAGGTTCCGGGTTCGATTCCCGCCTAAGCTATTTTGCGGTTCTAATTATTTTTGCTGCTTCCGCTACTCGAAAAATTCCAGAAAAATATCTAAAAATTCCAGAAAAATCATAGAATATTTATAATGCAGTTTCGAGAATTTTCGGGCGTTACATGGACTAAGATATTAATTAAGTGAGTTGTCAATAACTCATTTAATTAGTGAACATTCGACATCTTAAACACAGGGAGACTAACACACTCATAATAAAAAGGAGCCCAAAATATAATTTGGGATTGGTGCGGTAGTTCAATAATAATTTTTAGTGGTATGAATTATTATTGATGAAATTAAGTTGTGTGTTCGGGGTGAACACGAGAAGCTTAATTTCATCGGGAGACCAAAACCAATTCCTCCTCTCGGTCCCTATCGTAGCCTCTTGTATATAGAGATTTATACCCACCACATACCCACATTCTTACCCATCCTAATGAAGTCGGCCAAGCTAGCTTGGAACCCAAGCTAGGGCCGGCCAAGACCAAGTGGATGAGCCAAGTTGGTGGTCAGCCAAAGCTTGGGTCCCAAGCTTAGGTGGCCGGCCACTAGAATATTAAAAAGGATTTTTATTAAAATTATTTCTTATGTGGATATCATATTTTTAAAAGAGAGATTAAAATTTAAATCTTTCCTTTTGTAGCCTTCTACAAAAGATTAAGAAAAGATTTAAAATCTTTCCTTATTTGTAGATTGAAAGGAGATTTTAATTTTAAGAAAACTTTCCCTTTTTAACCATGTTCATGATTTAAAAGAGAGTTTAAAAATTAAATATTCTCTTTTATTAGTTTCTACAAAAGATTAAGAAAAGATTTGATATCTTTCCTTATTTGTAGATTGAAAAGAGATTTTAATTTTTAGAGATAACTTTCCTTTTTGGAAATTATCCACATGTTTAAAAGAAAGATTTTAATTTATAAAATTTCCTTTTTACTAACCAATCATGAAGGGATTAAAATTAATGGAATTTTTTTTTATAAATTTCTGGAAACAAATTAGGAAGTTTTAATTCTTGTGTGAATTAAACTTTCCTTGTTTTGGGGAAAAAAGTGGCCGGCCAAGTAATTTGAAAAAAGGAAATTGATTTTTAATTAATTAAATTTTCTTTTTCATGGCAAAAGAATTAAGGAAGTTTTTATTAAAATTTTCTTATTTGCCAAGACCAAGGATTATAAAAGAGGGGGTAGGGTGCCTTCATAGCTAACGACTCTATTATTTTTCTTCCTCTCTTTTCTTCCTTGGTGGTGGCTGACCCTATTATTTTTCCTTCTTCCTTTTCTTTCTTCTTCATTGGCCGGACCTTGTAATCTCATGGGGCTTGAAGATGGCCAGATTTTAGCATGGAGAAGAAGGAGAGAAAGGAAGTATCCCTTGGAGCTTGGTAGTGGTGACCGAACCACATCTATTCATGGAATATTTGTGGTGGCCGAATCATGCTTGGAGAAGAAGGTGATTTAGGTGGATTCTCATCTCGGTAGATCGTTGCCCGCACAACGTCCGAGATAAGAAGAGGAATACGGTAGAAGATCAAGAGGTTGTTGCATACAAAGGAAAGCATAATTAGTAATTAATTTCCGCATCATACTAGTTGTATTTCTTTTGTATGAATTCCAAACACAAGCGGCATTAGATTTTAGATTTCGGATTTGTTTCGAAGATGTGTTTCTTTTTGTTTTGTTTTTTGAATTTTTGATTCAATTGTTCTTTTTGGTTAACCTAAAGTTATTTAAGGAAATTAAATATTAGTTTTCCTTAAAAGGCTTTATCTAAGCAGTGGTGGTTGCTCCCATATCCAAGAAGGTCATGTGCCTCACCATGCAGTCCTGGAAGTCAATTCTGGAAATTAATATTTAATGAAATTAATAACATAGGTGAATTTGAATCAATAGTGTTAAGTTCCGCTTGCGATTCAATCTAAACCATTAAGAATAGATAAGTTAATTTTGTAATCAACGATGTTAAGTTCCGTTTGTGATTCCTAATTTAACTTCTAAAGAACACAATAGGTTATTTAAGGAAAGGTTCGACACTTGTATAAAAATTTTTGTACAGTGGAACTGGTACGTTTTCCTAGGATTAACTAACAAACTCAAGTTCAGGTAAGGATTTTGTGAAAATGTCAGCTAGGTTTGATTTGGACTCAACATAGTTGAGTGCAAATTCACCTTTAGCTACGTGATCCTTTACAAAGTGGTGTTTTACCTCTATGTGTTTAGTCCTAGAGTGATGAATTGTATTTTTTTGTTAGATTAATTGAGCTTATATTATCAATTAAAATTTTTGTATTTTTATATTCTAATTGATAGTCTTTTAAGGTATGCATCATCCACAACAGTTGAGAGGCACACTCTCCTAGGGCTATGTATTCAGCTTCAGTAGTGGATAGAGCAACACAATGTTGCTTTCTGCTTGACCAACTTACTAGGCACTGGCCTAGGATTTGGCAGCTACCACTTGTACTTTTTTTGTCTAATTTGCACCCAGCATAGTCTGAGTCAGAATAACCAAAAATGTCAAAGGTGCTAGTTCTAGGGTACCAAAGTCCTATATTTAGGGTACCCTTAATATACCTTAGTATTCTTTTAACATATGTTAGATGTAATTCTTTTGCACAAGATTGGTATCTTGCGCACATACCAACTGCAAATATTATATCTGGTCGACTTGCAGTTAGGTAGAGTAGGCTTCCTATTATACTTCTATAGTATTTTGGGTCTACTGGTTTTCCTTCTGGGTCAAAGTCAATGTTGATGTTAGTGGCCATTGGGGTATTTATGATCTTTGAGTTTTCCATGCCAAATTTTTTAATTAGTTCTTTAGCATATTTAGTTTGATAAATATAGATTCCATCTTTCGTTTGTTTAATTTGCAAACCTAAGAAAAAATTTAGTTCCCCAACCATACTCATTTCAAATTCATTTTCCATTAATTTAACAAATGCTTTTAGAAGTTTAGAGTTGGTTGAGCCAAAAATTATATCATCAACATAGATTTGGGCTATGAAGATGTCTTTTTCTATAGTTTTTACAAATAGGGTCGGATCTATGTGACCTTGGTGGAAGCCTTTGGATGTTAAGTAATTGGATAACCGTTCATAGCATGCTCTAGGAGCTTGTTTAAGTCTATATAAGGCCTTTTTCAATTTAAATACATGATTAGGGTAGTCTAAGTCCTCAAATCCTGGGGGTTGGTTTACATAGACCTCTTCTTTAATGAACTCATTTAGGAATGCGGATTTTACATCCATTTGGTATAACCTAAATCCTTTATGTGCTGCATAGGCTAATAACATCCTAATGGATTCGAGTCTAGCTACTGGTGCATAGATTTCGTCATAGTCTAAACCCTCAACTTGACTAAATCATTTGGCTACCAGTTTAGCCTTATTTCTAATTATTTCACCCTGATCATCCAACTTGTTTCTAAATACCCATTTGGTATCTATTATTGATTTATCTAAGGGTTTAAGTACAAGTTGCCAGACTTGGTTTCTATCAAATTGGGCTAACTCTTCTTGCATAGCAATGATCCAATCTAGGTCAGGTAGGGCTTCTTCTATAGTCTTAGGTTCAATTTTAGAAATAAGGGCAATCTGACTAAGGTTTCTATAAGAGGATCTAGTTCTCACTCCTAGGTTTGGATCACCTAAAATTTGGTCAGGTAGGTGAGAAGTACTTGCTCTAGTTGGTCTTATGTTTGGGTTAGAAATTGATTCCTCTGGTTTATTAGTGTTAGGTTGAATTTCATCGTCTTCAAAAATTCTTGGATTAATGTCAACATTTTCATTTAAGTTAGGTAGATTATTTTCTTCATCAAATATTATATTAGTTGTTTCTTCAACTTTTAGGGTATTTTGATTATAGACTCTATAGCCCCTACTGGTTGTGGAGTACCCTAAGAAGATTCCTTGGTTTGATTTAGGTGTAAATTTTCCTAAGTAATCTTTAGTATTTAAAATATGAACTTTACATCCAAAAACTTTTAAATAGTTTACGTTGGAAATTTTATTATAATACATTTCATAAGGAGTTTTATTGTGAAGTTTGTTAATTAGAATTCTATTTTGAATATAATTTGCTGTATTTATGGCTTCGGCCCAAAATTGATAATTTAAGTTATACTCATTTAGCATAGTTCTAGCGGCTTCTTGCAAGGTTCTATTTTTATGTTCCACTAGACCGTTTTGTTGGGGGGTTCTAGGACATGAAAATTCATGTTGATATCCATTGATTTTACAAAATTGAGTAAACCTATGATTTTCAAATCCCCCCCCCCCCCATGATCACTTCTTATTCTTTTAATTTTAGTATCTTTTTCATTTTCTGTTAACTTGCAAAAATTACTAAATTCTTCAAAAGTTTCATCTTTTGTTTTTAGAAATTTTACCCAGGTGAACCTAGAGTAGTTATCAATTATAACTAAGCAATATTGGTTCTTGCTTAGTGACTTGGCTCCATGTGAATCAAATAGGTCAAGGTGAAGGAGCTCAAGTAACGAGTTGGTTCTTTCTAGATTAGTTGATTTGTGGGTTGACTTGGTTTGTTTTCCTAGTTGACAAGCATTACAGATTGAGTTTTCAATAAATTTTAATTTGGGCAAACCTTTAACTAGGCCATTTTGACTCATTTTTGAAGTGAGTCTGGTGTGAGTGTGACCCAATCTTTTGTGCCACAACTCAGTTTCCTCTTCTTGTGTTAGAAAACACTTTATTGAGGAAGTGGGTAGATCAATTAAGTACATATTATTTTTCCTAAGCCCCTTAAGTGTGATTTCAGGGTTTTGAATATTTTTAACTAAACAACTAGATTTGTCAAAGGTAACTAAGTATCCACTATCATATAATTGGCTTATACTTAGAAGATTAAAATTGAAGTTTTCAACTAATAGAACTTTTCGAATAATAAAATCGGAACTAAGTTCAATGTTACCTCTTCTGATTACCTTAAGTTTGTCGTCGTTGTCGAATGCAACAGACCCTAAATTCTTTAGTTTGAGCTTTGTGAACTTTAGTTTATCTCCAGTCATGTGTCTGGAGCATCACCTATCTAACATCCACTGGTCCAATTCTTTATGTTCCTACACATAAATTGTTTGAATTTGACTCTATTTGATGAAAAGTAAGTGAAGTGATTAACTTTGAGTTTGTATTCATTGAAACACAGGTTTAACTTTAGGTCAATTTAATTTGAAAAACAATTAAGTTTAATTAGTTAATTAAGTTTGAAAAAATAATTTAAGTTAATTAATTTTGAAAAAAAAATAGTTAATTAATTTTTAAAAATGATAAGTTAACTTGATTAATTTTGAAAAATGATAATTTAAGTTGATTAATTTTGAAAAACTAGTTTTAAGTTAATTAATTTTGAAAAACTAATTTTAAGTTAATTAATTTTGAAAAAAAAAATTTAAGTTAATTAATTTTAAGTTGATTAAGTTTGAAAAAATAATTTTAAGTTAATTAAGTTTGAAAAATAATTTTAAGTTAATTAATTTTAAAATAATAATTTAAGTTAATTAATTTTAAAATAATAATTTAAGTTAATTATTTTTTAAAAAAAAATTAAAAAAAATTTGATTATGAATTTAGTTTTGAATTAATTTTAATTACTTAGTCATCTCACCAGATCTAAATTTTCAATCAGGGAATCCTATAATTTTGTGAGATGAATTAGTTTTAATTTAAGGATTTTGTTTAACTTTGTGTTAGATTTAAGTTTAGTTTTGGGTTCAACAAGCAGGCATTCTTTGGATAAACTTCTGGGCTATGGTGAGTCACAAGGACATCATTAAAGTAAACATGCCTTCGAGGTTTTCCAAATAGTCTTGCCCATTGAACTTAGTACAAAACTTTGGTCTAACTGGTTAGGATCCATAAAGGGTAGCTTCGGTCAGTTGCACTTAGCCAAATGCACCAGGTCGAAGTCATATCTTCTTAAACATGCGATGACTAAGTTTCCCCAACGTACTATCATCTAATATTTCACCAGTACCGTGGGTCAAGCTAAACCTAGCCCATTTTAATCTAACCCTATTTACCCTGCCGGGTAGGTAAAGTTTGGTTACCCTGTCGGGTAGATTAAGTTCGGTTACCCTGTCGGGTAGTTTAGTTGGGGGTGCCAGCTATTCTGGATCCTCCTTCTATTTTTATTTGATTTAAGTTGAATTTTATTTTTAATTTTGAATTAATTTCAAATTTTGAGTTTTTAATTTCGAATTTTTAATTGAATTTTGAATTTTTTAATTTCAAATTTTTAATTGAATTTTGAATTTAATTTTGAATTTTTTAATTTTTAATTTTTAATTTTTAACTTAATTTCGAATTTTTAAATTTAATTTTGAATTTTGAATTTTTGATTATGTTCGTTTTATTAATATCGTTTTACTTTTTGCTCCCCCTGGATCATAGCCTCGATATGATCTATCGAGGTAGTATATTTGATCCTTCGGGATCCAATATTGGCCAAGTCCAACTTGATTAATCAATTCGGACTTGGAGACCCATGCTTGGACTGTTTTTCTATTTGCTCTTTGTACAAGAGATAAATAAAATTTATATTTTTTCTTTGGTTTAAATCCTAGACCAGTTCTATTGTAAACGGCTCTTTGTGTCCCAAGAATTAGGTCAAGATTCTTGGAACCTAAAGAAAACCGTTCTAGTGTTTTCTCCAGATCCTTGACTTGAGTTTTCAGGCTGGAATTCTCTTCTTCAAGTTTGTGGACTTGAGTTGAGTTTTCAGTCTGAACTGGTTCAGTCAAAGATTCGGAGTTAGTCACTTCTTTAAGGACTTCTACTTCCTTTAGAAGTGACTTGACTCTTAGGTTTGATTTAGCTAATTTCCGTAACAAATAATTAACTAAATTATTAAGTCGAGAGATACTTACAGAGGGATCGGGCCCTTCGAAAACGGATACGGATCCGTGGCTTCGCTCGGACTCGGCCTCCGACTCGCTCTCGCTCTCGGAGAGGTTGATCTGGTCCTGGGCCATCAGCGCAAGTAAACTTGTGAGATCTCGGAAAATTTAATTAATAGGGTTATTTGGAAAATAGCCTTATAGAATTTTTCCGAAATTTTTAGAAATTTTCTGGGAATTTTTCGGAGCTCGAACGGAGGGTTTTGAGGGGATCAAATTTGGGCGCGGATAAAGCCTGTTTAGGATACCTATTTAAGTGAGGAAATGTTTATTATATAAATTACTTTTTCCTTTTTCTTTTATTCTCTTCCCAAAGCGTCGTTTCCCCCAAACCCGAGCCTTCTCCCCTCTCTGCCCCGATCCCCTCTGCTCACTCTGCCTCTCTCTCTCGCGGACGAATCGGAGGCGACGGGAGCGGAGCTTCTCCTTTGGCGATCATCCTCGTTCGCCGGAGCTTGCTGGAGCACGGCGGAGCCTAGATCTTCTTCGGCCGAGGGGTTCTGTCCGGTGAGTTATGCGGCCGAGTGTCGACAGCGAGGCAGCTAGGGCACGACAGGTGCTCGATCCGTGTCATCTCTAGCCTATCGACCCTTCGTTCTTCCCCCACGAGTTGTTCACAAAGCAGTCCGCGTCTCCTTTCTTGCCGGATTTGGATCGAACAACGCCACCGAACAGCGATCCTTAAGGTAAGGTGTCGCAGGATTTCCGATTGATTGGGATCTGTAGATTTAATGATCTTGTTGAATTGTTCTTCCTTGTGATGACCTTTCTATTCTTGATTAGAGAAGGCATCGGATTGTTGTGGATTCTTCTTATTGCCGATCACTGCTTTCTTCTTTCTTGAAACTGTGGAGGTGTCGGAGTAAGGTAGAATCTAGGTATGTTGCCTGATTTGTGATCTTCACTATTTGATCTCTTCTCTTGATCGGATTGATTCCAGTGAGGTGAGGTGAGGTTCTGTTCTTGCTGTGGAGTTGTTCTTGGTTCCGGTAACTCTCCAACAGCAGCTACCTTTCCTGGCAGCAACATACTTGTGCTGTGGATCAATGGATTAGGTCTGTGAGGTTCTATGGCTTTCTTGGTTTCGACAGCACCCAACCAGTAGCTCCTCTGGTTTCAGCAATCAACACTGACTGTTAATTGAGGTTCTTATCTAATCCAGCAGCTGTTCTGGTTCTAGCATCAAGAACAGTTGAGATCCAGGTATGTTGTGAGGTAATTTGATTATATTTGTTGTAGGTGAATTATTCTAGATGAATCAGGTTAAGTGTGATTGTTTAGTTGAATTTTGGTTGGAACATGTTGTAAATTATGTTTCGAATTTGGATATTTGTTAGATCATGTGTTAGATGATTAGGTATGATCTTGATACCTATTGATAATTAATCATCATTAAGTTGTGTAGATTAATTAGGTTATGTGGATTTAGGTTTTGGATTTCTATCTAAAGGGTTGTTTGGGGTTAAGGTAATTAACCCTAATTAACCGTTAGAAAGGTTGAGGGATATGATTTAGGGTTTATCCCTAAATTTCTATCTAGGATTTATTTAGCTATTTGTTTGTATTCTAGCTAAATAAAAGTAAATGCATTTGTTTACACAGGACTCTGATTCGAGACGGGCGTCTCGACTTCGGATTTGGATTGACTGTACCTTCTATTGGAGGCGGGTACCCTTTGACTTATCTCTTGATAGTGTCTTTTGATATGTGCAGTTTATATATACTTACTAGTGATTGGTAGATTTAGCACTTCCCTGGTTATAGGTTATTCGATACCTGTAGACGGTTACTAGTGATTGGTAGTTCAACACTTCCCCTGGATTTAGGTTTGGTTGCTACTTGATACATGCTTCTACTGTTATCTGCTATACATTAGGCTAGTATACCTTTACTTCTTACCATGTGTATATATGTTCATGGATATGGATATTTATAGTGCTTTACTATACTGGATTAGTTGTTATACATATTGGATATGTGATGTTGGATTCATATTGCTTATATCGTTGTTATATATGTGTTCTTGGATTTATGCTGCTTCTATCAGGGTTATTTATGTGTGTACCTTTTGACACACATATATATGGAGGAGAATATGTTCAGGTATGACATATTGTAGCCGCACGCATCATATCGCATGATTGCATGCTGGGCGATTGACGACTCCATTATTGTTGAGCTCGTCGGCCGGCTACATGAGGGCCTGCACACAGCGTGACCACTGCATGGGTAGTGGCACAGCACTCAGGGTGTGTATGGCAGGTTGCTCGGTGGTGCACCGCCGGGGTGCTCATGGGTAGCACGATACAGCGGGGTTGCAGCCGGGATCCCTCCCCGTCATCGCGTACCGAGAGTTGAGAGCATTGCGCTCCCTCACTATGTTTGAGGTAGGAGGATAGGTGTACTTCGACAGCATCCCGTCCACTCGGTCACTCTTCAGGGGTAGTGACGGCAGAGTGCACGGTGTCACAGCCCTACCCACGCGGTCTCACCATTGTGTGTGAGATTCTGACTGGCTTCAAGGGTGACCATGTCATATTGCATCATATGCACAGATTGCATTTATTGTGATTGTTGCATATTGGATGGTGCACTTGGGTGATTGCATATGATTGACATGCATACAGGATACATGCGTATTTGCTCTGACTATCTTTATCTGTGTATGTCCACAGTCATTCGCCCAAGCCTCGCAGGTGAGTACAGTTTATTTCAGTTATGCATTTTCTTATTATTCTTGCTATAGACTGTACTTTATGCTTATTGCTGATTATTACAGTTTATTTCAGCTATGCATATCTGTTATACTGTTAGGAGACTGTACCGTAGGTTATACCGTTAGAAGACTGTACTGTAGGCTCTATGGTTTAGTGTACTGTACCATAGGATGTTACTGGTGGATATATATTGCTGTACATATCTATTGGATTACCTGCTGAGTTCTTTGAACTCACCCTGTTGTTACTATTTTTCAGGTTGAGGCCGTCAGGTGAGATTCCAGTCGCTAGCCCCTTTGTCGCGAGAATTTCTAGATATCGTTTTCTATATTCGCTTTTATACGTATACTTGTGATGTGGGTTTGTATTGTGGACTTTATATCGACCACTTAGGTTTACTACTTTTGGTTTTTCCGCTGCGGATATATTTTCATTACTTCGTGGATTTTGTTTTTCTTCGTTGTAGTGGAGTAGGATGTGTACGTATATCTTCGTTGATTTCTATATCATCTTTTCTTTATATAACTGCGTAGATTGTTCATATTATATCTGTGTAGAAATGTTGAATATAACTGCGTGGATTGTTTACTATTTGTGTGTATTGTTCCGGCCGAGTGTGGCCGAGGTATAGATATATGTATACTGAGATTCATATTGTCCGCCGTACAGGGGAGATGCTGCCGAAATTTCTTCGGACAGGGACTACCTGGGGCGTGACAAAACTCGTCTGATCGAGTTCGTCCTCGTCGTCTTCTGAGGAAGATTCATCCCGTCGCCTTCAGGGCCTTCTTCATTCTCTGCTTCTTTGCTTCCTTTTGGTTAGGGCAGTTGGCCTTGATATGCCCCTTCTGGTTGCATCCGTAGCAGATCACTTCAAATTTTACCTTAGAATTCGGTTGGGCCTCCTTGGATTGGACTACCTTCTTTAGGTCTCTTTTGTTGAAGTCTTTCTTCTTCTTATAGAGTCTCTTTACAAGGTTCATGAGTTCAATGGTTAGTTCATTGTCTTCTTCATCTGAGTCGATTTCTGCTTCCGACTCCTGTTCGTTTCTTTGTCGTGATCTTGATTCGCGAGCTCCACCGGTACCTGCAAGCAAAGCAATTCCTTTCTCGAAAGGTTGTGTATTAGTCAGCTCATGAAGTTCGAATTCTGAAAATAGCTCGTCTAATCTAATTGAAGATAAATCTTTGGAGACTTTGTAGGCATCTACCATTGATGCCCACAATGTACTCCTAGGAAAAGAGTTGAGTGCATACCTTATGATGTCCCTATTCTCGACCTTTTGACCGATTGCGTGGAGGGAGTTGAGGATGTCTTGTATCCGTGCATGGAGTTGACAAGCCGTCTCATCTTCCTGCATTTTTAGGTTATATAATTTATTAAGCAAGAAGTCACGTTTACTTACTTTTGTGTCGGAGGTTCCCTCGTGGAGTTCGATCAGCTTCTCCCAGAGCTCTTTTGCTGATGTGAACGGACCAACTCTATTGAACTCCTCCTTGGTCAGTCCACAATGGAGGGTGCAGGTCGCTTTGGCATCAGCTTCCACCATCTTGATTATGGTTGGTTCCCATTTTTCGCAGGATGTCGGTTTGCCGTCTTCGTCGGATGGGAGTTGTAGTCCTGTCTTCATGATCATCCATGTCTCAAACTGGGTTTTGAGGAATGTTTCCATTCGCCCCTTCCAGTACCCGAAGTCTTCTCTGGTGAAGAGCGGGGGACGAACAGTGCTATAACCCTCTTGATCGGCCATTTGAAATTCTGCACGACAAAAAGAACAAAAATCTGTTCCAAGACTAAGTCTTGGATTAGTAGTGCGGGAATAATTAAAAAAAATAGACTCGAGTGGTGTTGCACCAACTTCGAACAAAAACTAAATTGAGAAAAGAATTAGAATATAGCTACAAAACTAAATTCTAATTGACTCCGAAAAAATCTGAAAATACCACTAAAATTGTTTTGAATGGTGGTTGCACCGATTCAAAATGACCCCGCTCTGATACCAATTGTTGGATCGAGAAGCGCTAGAGGGGGGTGAATAGCGCTCGTGGCTTTTACTTTTCGAATTCGTAAATCGTACAAAAAAATAACAGAGTAATAAGCAGCGGAAAATTAGAACAAACACACAGACACGAAGGAATTTACTTCGTTCGGAGCCTGTGACGACTCCTACTCGAAGGCCCGCGATCCTTGATCGCTTTCCGTGGGTAACAACTATAAGCTCGAATAGAGTACAAATATTACAATTAAGTACAATTGAAAAAGACAATCATACCGACAACAGTATAGTAATCTGAAGATTCGGAGCTCCGGGTCATCGCTGTCAAGTCGCAGCACTTCCGGGTCGTCTTGTTAGCAGCTAGTTGCAAAGGGGTCGCTTAGAATTGGTTGATTGAAGGTGCTGCTCGAAATCCCCTTTTAAACAGTGCTCAAGGCACCCTAAAGCCCATCCAAGGCGCCTTAAGCTAGCCGAGTCGCCCGCGTGGATCAAGCTTGAACTGGTCGTGACTTATCTCTTCAAGGCGCCTTCTGTGCTCTCCAAGGCGCCTTCATCCGCCAGTCCAAGGTGCCTTGAGCTTCCTCCAAGGTGCCTTCAAGCTTGCTTCGCAGCTAGCTCCAGCTTTGCACCCGAGGCGCCTCCAAGCCCCATGGAGGTGCCTCGGATACTGTTCATCCGAGGTGTACTTTGTGTTTTTGGTACCTGCAAACATGTTAGTCCCAAAATACCTACAACACAAAGTTAGTACACAATAATAGTATGAATATGAAAGTTTGACAATCTCCGGACTGTCCGGGTCTGACTTCGGATTTTCGACGGAAACCCTAGGTCGACCCGACGCCTATTGTTCCCTCTACGGGGAACGCGTCCTCACCTACTCCACTCAGGAGATTTACCTGTTGCCAGTGTGATCCTCTAGACCGACTAGACTTTTACTCGGCGCTCGATGCTTCCAGACTTTCTGTTGGACTTCCGCTTCCCGGCTGACCCAGTCTTTCACCTGGTTCGCGACACCAGGACTTTCCACCTAGGGTTACCCCCCTAGGACTTTTGCCTGAAGCACTCGACCCACCAAGACTTTCCGCATAGGGTTACCGCTTCCTATGACCTAGGGTTACTACCCCCTAGGGTTTTCACCTTGCCTAACCACAGTTAGGGCTTTTGCCTAAGTACGCTTAGGACTTTCCTGCAATCTCATTCAGACTGTTAGATCGCCACACACCTTAACTTTGAATCCTTTGTCATTATTAAAACTCAGGTTCTATCGTTGGATGTTTCCGCACCAACACTAGAGATTATATGCTAGTTTACCAAGCAGACGATTTGCTCCCTGTAGATTACACAGATTCAGACTTCCAATCAAATAGGGACAATAGTAAGTCTACATCAGGCTATGTGTTTACTTTAGGAGGTGGAGCCATTGCATGGAGGAGTGTTGAGCAGAAATGCGTTTCAGACTCAACCATGGAAGCTAAGTATGTGTCAGCCTCTGAGGCAGCCAAAGAAGCTATATGACTCAGGAACTTCCTAATGGACTTAGATATGATTCTTGGTTTGCCCAAAATCATCACAATTTATTGTGATAATAGCGGTGCAGTTGTAAACTCGAAGGAACCACGAGCCCATAAGGCAAGTAAACATATAGAGCGCAAGTATCACCTGATACGAGACATCATCAAGCGAGGAGAAGTTGTCGTCGCCAAGATTGCATCTGCAGATAACTTGGCAGATCCTTTCACTAAGGCCCTTATGACGAAAGCTTTTGATTGGCATGTGGAGGGTATGGGAATCAGATGTATGGCAGCAGATATGACAGCTTAGTCTTTTAGTATAAGTGAGAGATTGTTAGAATGTATACTAAAAGCCTAGCTTTTGTAAACATTTATTTTTGAAATAAAGAATCACTTTTGGTCAAATATATCTACATTTATGTTAAGTGTAGTTGTTCAATTAATTTATATCGTAGACAACATGGTGTGTGGTGTCACACACAGAAGATCATGTTATCAGTTCTTTATAAATTATAAACAGTTGCACACGGCTAAAATGGAAAGGAACAAACCGTTGGAATAGTTGTAGTGTAATTAGGTATTAGTTTATCTTGACTAATAAATTACACTAGTACACTCTAAGTGTATTGAGTAGGACCATTTAAGGCAAATTCTTTTTATAGTGACTTAATAAAAGAACGAGACCTTAGTTATTATGGAAGTGTGTGCTCTTAATCCTAATATAATAACAAGCACATATATTTAGTATTTATTTCTTTGACTTATCAAAGGGTGAGATTTAGCTCGATAAATCAATATGCCCGATAAGTTGGGAAATGATATTACTTATAGTGTGTGTTATTGATTATAGAAGGAAACTGTGTCCTAATTATCTATGTTGAGAATGTCCCCAAGAGAAGCTCATAAGGATTGTCATGTTAAACCATGCAGGTGGACTTAGTCCGACATGACAATAAACTTGAGTGGTACTACTCTTGGAGCTAGATATTAATTAAATAAGGTGTTAGTAACTCATTAAATTAATGGACATTCGATATCTTAAACACAGGGAGACTAACACACTTATGATAAGAAGGAGCCCATAATATAATTTGGGATTGGTGTGGTAGTGCAATAATAACTCTCTAGTGGAATGAGTTATTATTGATGAACTTGAATTGTGTGTTCGGGGCGAACATGGGATACTCGAGCTCATCGGGAGGTCAAAACCAATTTCTCCTCTAGGTCCCTGTCGTAGCCTCATTAATGCCTCAAATCCACTCATGAAAAGCCCATCTTGGTGTCCAAGAAGGGGCCATCCCATAGCTTGGTGACCAAGCCAAAGGGGTCGGCCATAATCTCCTTAAGGTGGCCAGCCACAAGCAATTTGAAGGGTGCTGGCCACATAATTCAAATCATAAGGGGTGTTTTGAATTTTTAAAATCTTCTCTTTGTAGATATCTACAAGTTTTAAAAGAGATATTTTAAAATTTAAAACTTTCCTTATTTGAATTAGGCCACATGGTTTAAAAGAGAATTTTAAAAACTTTTAAAACTTTCCTTATTTAACCATCCTCATGATTTTTTAAAAGAGAGTTTTAAATTTAAAACTTTCCTTTTTTTGTAACTATGTTAAAAAAAGGAAATTTTAGAAGAGAAGTTTTAAATTTTAAAACTTGGTTTTAATTTTTAAAACTTTCCTTTTTTAACATTCACATAAGGAAAGAGAGCTTATAAAATTTTATAAGAGGTTTTCTTCTTTTATAAAATTTTATAAAAAAATTTTCTTTCTTCTTTTAGGGGTCGGCCACCCTTGCTTGGTGCCCAAGCAAGGGGCCGACCAATCAATCAATTAAAAGGAGAACAAGAAAAATTAAAAGGGAAAAGGAAAAACAAGAAGAAGATTTTAATTTTTTGTAAAAATCTTTCCTTATTTGCCTTGGGCAAGTAATATAAAAGAAGGGGAGGAGAGGCCTCTTGGGAGATCAATTCTTATTCTCTTGTTGGTGCTCTCTATTGTGGTCGACCCTCTCTCCCTTCCCTTTCCCCTTGCTCTCTTTGATTCCTTGGTGGTGGTGGTGGCCGAATACTAGAAGGAGGAGGAACTTTTGGGTGGTGTTCATCTTGGAAGATCGTCGCCCACACGACGTCCAAGAGGAGACGAGGAATACGACAGAAGATCTCGAGGTTAGTAGCATACAAAGAAAAAGTATAACTAGTAATTGTTTTCTGCATCATGCTAGTTATTTTTCTTTGTATGAATTCCAAAAACAAGAGGCATTAGATTCTAGTTTTTCGAATTTGTAATTCGAGTTTATGTTTTTTTTTTATTTTTCAAATTTGTGATTCGATTATTCCTTTTAGTTAAACTTAGAGTTATATAAGGAAATTAAATATTAGCTTTCCTTAAAAGGCTTTGTTTAGGCGGTGGTGGATGATCCCATACCCAAGAAGGATTAGTGCCTCGTCATGCAGTCCTGAAAGCCAATTTTGGAAATTAATATTTAATTGAAGTTATAACATAGGTAGATTTAGATCAATAGTGTTAAGTTCTGCTTGTGATATATATCTCAACTATTAAGAACAGATAAGTTAAATTTGGAATCAATAATGTTAAGTTCCGTTTGTGATTCCTAATTTAACTTCTAAAGAACACAATAGGTTATTAGGAAAGGTTCGACATTTGTACAAAAATTTTTGTACAGTGGAACCGGTACGATCTTCCTAGGACTAACCAACAAAAAGTTCTAATGAATACTAGGCAGATAGAAAACCCTAGGGGGAGGTAATCCTAGGTCTTAGAGGGTGGTAAGACATCGGTTTTTGCTTAAAACTGTTGTTGTTCCACCGATGTCTATGAGGGTTTTTCTTGTAGTGACCCTAGGTTATGGAAAATACTAGGGGGAAGTAACCCTAGGTCCTAGGGGGTGGTAACCCTAGGTGGAAAGTCTTGGTGGGTCATGAACTTTGGGCAAAATCCTAGAGTCGGGGACTTTAGGTGAAAATCTTGGTGGTTGCGGACTAGGTGGAAGTCTGGACAGGTCGTGGACCGGATGTCTAACATGAAGACCTGAAGTCTCGGGCGCTGAGCAAAAGTCCAATCGGTCTGGAGGACTAGTCTAGCAACAGGTAACTTCTCTTAAGAGGAGTAGATGAGGACACGTTCCTCGTTGAGGAAACAGTAGGCGTCGGTTCGACCTATGGTTTCTGGAGGAAATCCGAAAGTCAGAACCGGACAGTCCGAAGGCTGTCAAAAGTTATTCTTTCATATTGCTTTAGCTGCTATTTGTCTAACTCTATTTTGCAGGAGACTAGCACTTTTTGCAGGGTTAGATTCGACCTTAATCGGTCAACCGAACGTCCGGATCGGTCTACCGAACACTCCAACAGAAGGATCAGATTTCTAGCAAACTGATCGAGTTCGACCAAGGGATCGGTCGACCAAATCTGGGGTTCAATTGACCAAACAATGGATAGACATTGATATGATTGAAGCTAAGTTGATCAAACCAAATGAGCTAGGGATTGGTCGATCGAACGAAGACTCTTATCCGAGCAGAAACATATGGACAAGAAGTTGGGCAAGTTCAGAGGGTTCGGTCGACCTAACACTTGGATCAGTCAACTGATCAGCTTCGAGTCAAAGATTGATCCCGAGATCAGTGGATCTGGATCAGGTCTGGCTTGGCTATAAAAGGAGAGTCAACCAGCAACTTCGAACAACTCACTTAGAACATTCTTCTTACATGCTCGCTGCTATGGAACAATTCAACAACGCCTAACTACTGTTCTGACAATTGACTATCAACTATTTACTCTTTGTTGTCAGTAAATCTTGTTTTCATTATTATACTTGTACTAGTCTTTGTAAAGTGTTTCCGAACTTATAGTGATTACCCAACGTAAGCGATCAACAATTACAGACCTTAGAGTAGAAGTCGCCACATGTTCTGAACCAAGTAACAAAAAGTGTTAGCGATTGTTCCCTTGTTTCTTTCTATCTTCCGCTGCATTTACTTTGTGTTTTCTGAAACGAGTGAAAAAGCCACGAGTGATATTCACCCCCTATCACGTCATCGATCCTACAATTGGTATAAGTGTGAGATCTCGGAAAATTTAAATAAATAGGGTTATTTCAGAAATAGCCTTATAGAATTTTTCCGGAATTTTTAGAAATTTTCTGGAAATTTTTCGGAGCTTGTACGGAGGATTTTGAGGGGATAGATCGATAAGTTCGGATAAAGCCTGTTTGGGATACCAATTTAAGTGAGAAAATGTTTTTATTATATAAATCCTTTTCCCTTTATTTCCTCCCCCAAATCGCCGATCCCGACCCGACCTTTCCCCTCTCTGCCGACGCGAACCTCCCTTCCTTCTCGGTTCTCTCTCGCGGACAAGCGACGGCGACGGGAGCAAGGGTCCAGCTCCGGCGATCGTCGATCTCGACCCAGGGGAGCAGTCGCTAGCGCAGATCCGGACGTGGGTGATTTTCTCCAGCCCTAGGTGAGAGCGCTGATCTTCTCTCGGCGTCGTCGGCGCAGATCGGAGCTCGGAGCATAAGGGTTCCGATTCTCTCCTCCTCTGGTTTCCTTCAATCTCCGATTTCTTTCTTCTCAGCCGAGTCTGCCGATCCTTTTCTTCCCCGATCGACATCACTGGATTGAGTCGTGCCGCCCGATCGCCGGCGTGGAAGAGCAATTAGGGCTTCAAAGGTAAGCCATCGAAACTCTTCTTTCCTCTTGATTCATGGTTGGGTTCTTGTTGATTCATGGGTTAGCGCTCTATTCTGGTGTTGTGTGATCCGTGATCTCCATTGATTGAACCCTTCTTGATCCGATCAGGAGGCGAGGTCCTGTTCTGTGAAGGCGATCTTGGATTCCCTCTGTGTCGCTGCTGATTGAGGTCTCGGGTGAATTGGGAAAGAACTCCAGCAGAGGTTGCTGTGAGTTTTCTGATCCAGCAAGGTGAAGATCTGTTTTGGTTCTTGCTGTGGTGTCTTTAGCTTCGGCAGACACCTCATCCAGCCAGCTCAGTTTGGATCGGCAGTCATCCATACCTCAGTGTACTTGATACAGCACCTAGTTCAGCTGGGAATTGAGGTATGTGTAGGGATTTTGATACATGTGTAGTGTTGATTTAGGGTTAGGTTTGAAATGAATTGTGGTTGGAACATGTTATAGATTATGTGTTAGATGATTAGGTATGATCTTGATACCTATTGATAATTAATTATCATTAGGTTGTGTAGATTAATTAGGTTATATGGATTTAGGTTTGATTTGCTAATCTAGTGGTTGATTAGGGATTAGGAAACTATCCTTAGTCAACCGTTAGAAAGGTTGTGGGATATGGTTTAGGGTTGTTCCTAAATTTCTACTTAAGCTTTATTTAGCTATTTGTTAGTATTCTAGCTAAATAAAAGGTAAATGTATTTACACAGGACTCTGATTCGAGACGAGCATCTCGATATTGGATTAGGACCGGATTGTACCTTCTATTCGAGGCGGGTACCCTTTGACTTATCTTTTGATACTGTCTTATGATATGTATAGTTTATATATAGTTGCTAGTGATAGGTGGTAGATTTATTTCTTCCCTGGTCTTAGCTAGTTGATACCTATCACATGCTTCATCTGTTAGTTGCCTTACTTCAGGATTGGATATTTACCTCTTGCCATGTATATATATGTTCATAGAGATGCATGTCTATAGTGCTCTACTCTACCGGATTAGTTGCTTTACATGTGGGATACATGCTCTTGGATTCATGATACTTACATCATTGTTATATGTGATATCTTTGAGTTTATGCTGTTTATATCATGGTTATATATATGCGTTTACCTTTTGGGCGCACACATATATGGAGGAGGCTATGTTCAGGTATGACATACTGTAGCATCATGCACCATCCTGCATGATTGCATGCTGGGCGATTGACGACTCCATTATTGTTGAGCTCGTCGGCCGGCTACACGGGCCTGCACACAACGTGACCACTGCATGGGTAGTGGCACAGCACCCAGGGTGTGTATGGCAGTTGCTCTGTAGGCGCTCCGCTGGTCCGCTCATGGGTAGTGTGACGCAGCGTGGTAGCGGACAGGGATCCCTCCCGTCATTGCGTATCGGGAGTTGAGAGCGTTCGCTCCCTCACTATGTTTGAGGTAGGAGGATAGGTGTACATCCCGTCCACTCGGTCACTCATCGGGGTAGTGACGACGAGTGCACGGTGTCACAGCCCTATCTTCTCGGTCTCGCCATCGCGTGTGAGACGGCTGACTGGCGTCAGGGGTGACCATGTCATATTGCATCATATGCACAGATTGCATTTATTGTGATTGTTGCATATTGGATGATGCACTTGGGTGACTGCATATGATTGACATACATACAGGATACATGCGTATTTGTTCTGACTATCTTTATCTGTGTATGTCCACAGTCATTCGCCCAAGCCTCGCAGGTGAGTACAGTTTATTTCAGTTATGCATTTCTTATTATTCTTGCTGTAAACTATATTACATGCTTCTGGTTACTCATTACAGTTTATTCAGCTATGCATACCTGTTATATTGTTAGGAGACTGTACTGTGGGTCCTATGGTTTAGGAGACTGTACCTTAGGATATTACTGGTTGTTATATGTTGCTGTACATATCTATTGGATTACCTGCTGAGTTCTTTGAACTCACCCCGTTGTTACTATTTTTTAGGTTGAGGCCGTCAGGAGATATTCCAGTCGCTAGCCCCATTATTGCGAGGATTTTCTTTGTCGGATTATATTTTGCTTTTGCATCTTATATACTTGTATTGTGGGTTTGTATTGTGGACTTTATATTGAACATTCGGGTTTGCTACTTTTGTTTTCCGCTGCGGTTGTATTTCCATTACTTCGTGGATTTGTTTCTTCGTTGTAGTGGAGTAGGCTGTTTACATATATCTTCGAGGTTCTATATCGTCTTTCTTTATTAAACTGCGTGGATTGATCATATATTATATCTGTGTGGAATGTTGATATAAACTGCGTGGTTTGTTTCTTATTTGTATTGTATTATTCCGGCCGTGTGTGGCCGAGGTATAGAGATATATGTATACTGAGCTTCATATTGTCCGCCGTACAGGGGAGATGCTGCCGAAATTTCTTCGGACAGGGACTACCTGGGGCGTGACAATTTTTGGTATCAGAGCTAGGCTCACGATACTTGCTCTTCGTTTTGGATTTTCAAGGTTTATCTGATACCAATTTATTTGGTATCAGAGCACAGTTTTGCGATATCTACTTGTCGGGCTTCGGATTTACGAGGCTTACTTTCGCGAGCGTATTTGTATATTTTCGGATTGTACGGATTTCCGTCGATTTTCTCGTTTCAGAATTCCGAGGTATTTTGACGAGGTTCTTTTTGGGGCTAAGCAGCGACAGGACATCTCCAGACGGTAAATAGGTAAGTGAGGTAATTTTTCAGTTCTTATTCCTGTAGTGATATTTGGGTAACATTTTGTTTACAGATATGACACATACACGTGTTCTAGTACTTAGACGTGGTCGCACACGTAAGAGGTCGATAGATTCTCTAGAGATAGAGTCTCTAGAGAGATCTGCTAGGGTCGAGCCTGCCCATTAGGGATAGACTCGTCAGGATATTATAGGCACGTCGGATTATAAGATCTTGACGGTTCCGACTTCAGAGGTATCTACATCGATTTACCACTAGTGGTATCACCTTCAGTATACCCGACACCCCATCTAGTCGTGCCTACTACTACGTACTTGAGGTACGAGATGAGGCAGGGATCTGGTGGGACACGTAGTGCTCGATTATAGGCGAGCATCATATTACTTGGGCGAGATTTAGGGAGACATTCGAGAGTCAGTATTCTCCCCGGGCGTATCAGATGACACGTCGGTAGGATTTTCTGAGTCTTCGGCAAAATGATCGCTCAGTTATGGAATCTAATGCCGAATTTAATCGGTTGGCCAGATTCTGTCCTGAGTTAGTTGCCGATGACAGATCTTGTATGCTTCAGTTCGTCCAGGGACTGGACGGGCATCTTCAGCTGAAGATGTCTGGTTTTGGTACTTCATCATACACCGAGACACTGGATAGAGCTCTCATGATTGAGTCTACTCATCGGAGAGTGAATGCGGACAAGAAGAGGAAGCAGACTGATCGGACTTCCGGACAGATCCAGCAGCCACATGCTATCGGACAGTAGCATAGCAGTCGCACTCAGACGGGTCAGAGCACTTCTGGGTCATCTGGCCGACGCCAGAAGTCAGGGCGATCAGGACGTTCTCGCTCTGCTCAGCAGAAGCGGAAACAGTCCACGGGTGACTCTTACTGCACCAGATGCGGAGCCCGAGATCACATCACCTCTGCGTGCGCCTTGGGACTGTCAGTTTGCTATTATTGCAAGCTGCCTGGGCACTTGAGCCGAGAGTGCATCTGGGATTTCTGTTCCGGGAGGCGGTTTGGTCAATCCGGGACCGAGGCGGGCCGGAAGCCCAATCTTCGCATCGTCGGCAGAGGACAACTCCCCTTGCAGCAGCTGCAGGAGCATTTCGGTATCCTTGTGGAGAACCCACGGTATTCCACCTTAGTGTTCTCGGTATTATTCGTCAAGAAGGAGGATGGTACTCGAGGTTGTGCATCGATTGAGACAACGAATGCGGTGACTATCGAAATAAGTACCCTTGCCGGATTGAGGATTTATTTGATCAGCTCAGAGATACATCAGTGTATTCTAAGATTGATCTACTATGCGGATATCATCGGTGAGAGTTAGAGATTCCGATATTCAGAAGACATGATTCGCACGAGATACGGACATTACGAGTTTTGGTAATGCCATTTGGGCTTACCAATGCTCAGCGGTATTTATGGATCGATGAACCGTATCTTTTGGAGTACCTAGATCAGTTTGTTATTGTGTTTATCGATGATATATTGATCTATTCGCGTTCAGGAGGATGCATCGCATCTTCGCATAGTCTTGGAGACTCTTCGACGACATCGTCTGTATGCAGCAAGTGTGCATTTTGGCTTCCCTCGGTTGGTTTTCTAGGACACGTGGTGTCTAGCCGAGGTATTTGTGGATCCTCGAAGATCGAGGCTATCACTAGCCAGCCGAAGTCGATCCAGGAGATCCGTAGTTTCTTGGACTTGGTGGATATTACCGACGATTCGTTGAGGGTTTCTCCGATTGCTATGCCGTTGACACGTCGACTAGGAAAGGCGTGAAGTTCACGTGGTCGAGGCTTGTGAGACCGACTTCGGAGTGAGCGGAGATTGGTATCGCACCGTTTTGGTTTTACCTTACGGTGATGACGGATTAAATACTTTACAGACGCATCTCTTCGGGCTTGGTATTTTGATGCTGACACGGTAGGGTAGTCTCCTATGCTTCTCGTCGGTTGAAGGAGCATGAGAAGAACTACCCAATACATGATTTAGAGCTAGTTGCTATTATCTTTGCTTTGAAGATTTGGCGACATCATCTTTATGGTATTACTTTTGAGGTTCTTACTGATCATAAGAGTCTCAAATATATTTTACCGAGGAACTCAATCTCCGACAGAGGAGATGGATGGAGTTCTGAAGGATTATGATTGTACTATTAGCTACCATCCGGGTAAAGCTAATGTGGTTCTTGATGCACTTGAAGTCCAGAGGGACTTTAGCTTGTCACCAAGTTTGATCACGGACTTGATTCGGGATTCTCCGAGTTGGGCCTTGAGAGCAGGGACAGACAGAGCAGGTATTCTTGTTACCATGATTGCTCGATCGTCGATCGGGATGAGGATTCGAGAGGCCCAGTAGGAGATCAAGATTCTGATTCATTGGCGACAGATAGCTTCGGACGTGACCGAGTTTACGAGATCTTGAGGTAGTATTTATTTCGAGGCGATTATGTGTACCTCGGTCTCACCGGTCATGGAGGAGTTACTTGAGGCTCATCGTTCTAGATTTGCTATCCACCGGTGGGACTCGTATGTATCGCGATTTGAGACGTTCCTATTGGTGGAGCGGCATGAAGAAAGACATCGCAGATTTTGTAGCTAGGTGTCTTGTTTGTCGGTGAAGGTGAGCACGAGAGACCTCTTGGTTTACTTGAGGATCCCTATTCCAGTGGAAGTGGAGCATATCACTATGGATTTTGTGGTAGGATTGCCTAGGACTCGGCGAGGTCATGATGCGATTTGGGTAATCGTTGACCGATTAACCAAATCCGCACACTTTTAGCGATCAGGAAGGCGATTCTGGATCGATTAGCTGAGTTGTCTTGTCGAGATTATCAGTTGCATGGAGTTCCGTTGAGCATTATATCGATAGAGACCCGCATTTCACGTCCGGTCGGCGACTGCGGCGGGCCTTGGGCACACCGTTTGATCGGCATTCCATCCGACGGATGGGCGATCGGGCGGACTATTCAGACATTGGAGGACTTGCTGAGGTCTTGTGTCATGGACTTCGGAGGTAGTTGGGAGGACCACCTGCCATTAGTGGAGTTCGCCTACAACAACAGCTATCATTCGGCTATCCAGATGGCACCGTTTGAGGCGTTGTATGGTAGGCCTTGTCGGACACCCGTCCTCCGGGAAGAGGTTGGGGAGGCTCGATTGGTAGGACCTCAGAGAGCTCAGCAGGATGCGGAGCTGGTTCGCACTATCAGACGGAGGATGTCAGAGGCCCAGGACCGCCAGAAAAGTTATGCTGATCAGAGACGGAGACCCCTGGAGTTCTCCATTGGTGATCATGTATTTCTTAGAGTTTCACCCACGAAAGGGGTGAAGAGATTTGGTCTCCGAGGTAAGCTAGCCCCCCGATATATTGGACCATTCCAGATCTTGGAGAGGATTGGAGCAGTGGCTTACCGTCTGGCGCTACCACCATCTCTAGCTGGCATTCATGATGTATTCCATGTATCTATGCTGAGGAGATACGTATCCGATCCAGCACATGTTCTGTCAGATGTATCTGTTCCTATTCAGCCTGATGTTACTTACGAGGAGGTTCCGGTGCGGATTCTGGACCACAGGGAGCGTCAGCTACGGAACAAGACTGTCCGACTGGTTAAAGTCGGATGGCAGCATCATTCTGACGAGGAGGCTACATGGGAGCACGAGGATACGATCCGAGCTCGATACCCTCATCTTTTTGCTTGAGGTATGTGGGTTAGAGTTCCTTTCAGTATTTATACCGTTTGGTTATATTCTAGTGTTTGCTGTTGGTTATAGCGAAATTTGGGGACCAAATTATTTTATTAGTAGGGGAGGATGTGAGATCTCGGAAAATTTAAATAAATAGGGTTATTTCAGAAATAGACTTATAGAATTTTTTCGGAATTTTTAGAAATTTTCTGGAAATTTTTCGGAGCTTGTACGGAGGATTTTGAGGGGATAGATCGATAAGTTCGGATAAAGCCTGTTTGGGATACCAATTTAAGTGAGAAAATGTTTTTATTATATAAATCCTTTTCCCTTTATTTCCTCCCCCAAATCGCTGATCCCGACCCGACCTTTCCCCTCTCTGCCGACGCGAACCTCCCTTCCTTCTCGGTTCTCTCTCGCGGACAAGCGACGGCGACGGGAGCAAGGGTCCAGCTCCGGCGATCGTCGATCTCGACCCAGGGGAGCAGTCGCTAGCGCAGATCCGGACGTGGGTGATTTTCTCCAGCCCTAGGTGAGAGCGCTGATCTTCTCTCGGCGTCGTTGGCGCAGATCGGAGCTCGGAGCATAAGGGTTCCGATTCTCTCCTCCTCTGGTTTCCTTCAATCTCCGATTTCTTTCTTCTCAGCCGAGTCTGCCGATCCTTTTCTTCCCCGATCGACATCACTGGATTGAGTCGTGCCGCCCGATCGCCGGCGTGGAAGAGCAATTAGGGCTTCAAAGGTAAGCCATCGAAACTCTTCTTTCCTCTTGATTCATGGTTGGGTTCTTGTTGATTCATGGGTTAGCGCTCTATTCTGGTGTTGTGTGATCCGTGATCTCCATTGATTGAACCCTTCTTGATCCGATCAGGAGGCGAGGTCCTGTTCTGTGAAGGCGATCTTGGATTCCCTCTGTGTCGCTGCTGATTGAGGTCTCGGGTGAATTGGGAAAGAACTCCAGCAGAGGTTGCTGTGAGTTTTCTGATCCAGCAAGGTGAAGATCTGTTTTGGTTCTTGCTGTGGTGTTTTTGGCTTCGGCAGACACCTCATCCAGCCAGCTCAGTTTGGATCGGCAGTCATCCATACCTCAGTGTACTTGATACAGCACCTAGTTCAGCTGGGAATTGAGGTATGTGTAGGGATTTTGATACATGTGTAGTGTTGATTTAGGGTTAGGTTTGAAATGAATTGTGGTTGGAACATGTTATAGATTATGTGTTAGATGATTAGGTATGATCTTGATACCTATTGATAATTAATTATCATTAGGTTGTGTAGATTAATTAGGTTATATGGATTTAGGTTTGATTTGCTAATCTAGTGGTTGATTAGGGATTAGGAAACTATCCTTAGTCAACCGTTAGAAAGGTTGTGGGATATGGTTTAGGGTTGTTCCTAAATTTCTACTTAAGCTTTATTTAGCTATTTGTTAGTATTCTAGCTAAATAAAAGGTAAATGTATTTACACAGGACTCTGATTCGAGACGAGCATCTCGATATTGGATTAGGACCGGATTGTACCTTCTATTCGAGGCGGGTACCCTTTGACTTATCTTTTGATACTGTCTTATGATATGTATAGTTTATATATAGTTGCTAGTGATAGGTGGTAGATTTATTTCTTCCCTGGTCTTAGCTAGTTGATACCTATCACATGCTTCATCTGTTAGTTGCCTTACTTCAGGATTGGATATTTACCTCTTGCCATGTATATATATGTTCATAGAGATGCATGTCTATAGTGCTCTACTCTACCGGATTAGTTGCTTTACATGTGGGATACATGCTCTTGGATTCATGATACTTACATCATTGTTATATGTGATATCTTTGAGTTTATGCTGTTTATATCATGGTTATATATATGCGTTTACCTTTTGGGCACCCGCATATATGGAGGAGGCTATGTTCGTGTATGTTGTTAGCATCATGCACCATCTGCATGATTGCATCTTGGGCGATTGACTCCATTATTGTTGAGCTCGTCGGTGGCTACGGCACTGCACACAACGTGACCCTTGCATGGGTAGTGGCACACACCAGTGTGTATGGCGGTTGCTCTGTGGCGCTCATACGCTCATGGGTAGTGTGGCTGCAGCGTGGCGGACAGGGATCCCTCCTCTTGCCTATGGAGTTGAGGCGTTACGCTCCCTCACTATGTTTGAGGTAGGAGGATAGGTGTACTCAAACGGCATCCGTCCACTCGGTCACTCATCGGGGTAGTGATGCAGAGTGGTGTCACAACCCTACCTACTCGGTCTCGCCATCGCGTGTGAGACGGCTGACTAGCGTCGGGGTGACCATGTCATATCGCATCATATGCACAGATTGCATTTATTGTGATTGTTGCATATTGGATGATGCACTTGGGTGATTGCATATGATTGACATGCATACGGGATACATGCGTGTTGTTCGACTATCTTTATCATGTATGTCCACGTCATTCGCCCAAGCCTCGCGGTGAGTCAGTTTATTTCGTTATGCATTTCTTATTATTCTTTGTAAATTGTATTACATGCTTACAGTTACTCATTACATTTATCTATGCATACCTATTATATTGTTAGGAGACTGTATTGTAGGTCCTATGGTTTAGGAGACTGTAGGAATATTTGGTAGTTATATGTTCTTGTACATTTATTGGATTTGTGAGTTCTTTGAACTCACCCGTTATTACTATTTTTCAGGTTGAGGCCGAGAGATTCCAGTCGCTAGCCCCATTATCGCGAGGATTTTCTTTGTCGGATTATATTTTGCTTTTGCATCTTATATACTTGTATTGTGGGTTTGTATTGTGGACTTTACATTGCACATTCGGGTTTGCTACTTTTGTTTTCCGCTGCGGTTGTATTTCCATTACTTCGTGGATTTGTTTCTTCGTTGTAGTGGAGTAGGCTGTTTACATATATCTTCGAGGTTCTATATCGTCTTTCTTTATTAAACTGCGTGGATTGATCATATATTATATCTGTGTGGAATGTTGATATAAACTGCGTGGTTTGTTTCTTATTTGTATTGTATTATTCCGGCCGTGTGTGGCCGAGGTATAGAGATATATGTATACTGAGCTTCATATTGTCCGCCGTACAGGGGAGATGCTGCCGAAATTTCTTCGGACAGGGACTACCTGGGGCGTGACAATAAGAGCCAGGTTGCTCTGAATTAGTGAAACCATCAATCGAGCAGGGGAGTCGTTTTTGAAAAAAGAAAATTATATATCGTGTTTGTTTAAACAAATATATATGTTTACTCCTTTAGTTTTCCCTCCAAATTTTTTTTCGAAAAATTCATTTTCATTTTTTCACCATTGGTCAATGTTGACGAAATATTGCATTTAAAAAAAATTATAATATTAATATTATTATTATTATTATTATTATATTATTTTTTTTATCTTTTCTCGAAATTAGTAACATATTATTTTATTTCTCTCCCGCACTACTAAGTCAAGACCTAGTCTTGGGACGAGTTTTTATTTGGTTATGCAAGAGCATTTTGAAATGACTTACCAAGAACACTACAGCACCGCACGTCTACCACTCTTGTCCAGTGAGAATTTTGAATACTAGAAAGACCAAATGGAGCACCAACTAAAGACCCAGGCGGAGATATGGACCATGATCCAGACCGGATTTATACTCCCCACCAAAGAAGGTGCTCATCGCCTGTGACAAGTGGGATATACAAACAAGGAGAAAAATCGAGGCAGATGCAAAAGCAACATGTACACTCCTATGCGGACTGACAAATAGAGAGCTTGATCGAGTTGGAAAGTTCAACAACGCTAAGGAGTTTTGAGAAAAATTGATCGAGCTTCATGAGATTCCATCAAAGCCAGAAGACCAAGTAAAACCTAAGTTCGAACCTGAGTATAAATCCCCAGAGTCAACTTTCGAACCAGACTCAGAAGAATCGGATTAGACCAATTTCATAGCACTGATGGCCAAGGAAGAGATAGTTGAATATGAGTCCGAATTCTAGATGGCAATAGTTAAAGGATAGAATCCTATCATTGATTTAAAAGGTAAAATTATAAATTCAAATTTTAAATTTTACATAACTTGTTTTAAGTTCATGGAGAGATGACACCACAAAAATCAATGCCCTACTCGTAAGATTCGGACGACACAACTGGAGGAGAAGGAGAAGTCAATGCTAGGAGTTTAGAAAAGGAAGGAGCACATTGAATGCTTCAAATGCAAATGGATGAGTCACTACAAAAGTCAATGTCCAACAAGAAGACCCAAGAATCCAGGGAGAGAAATCAATATTAGTAAATTTACATTACATGAAAATCCAATTTTTGCAATATGTGTCGATATCATAGTTAATCTTTATTGCTCTGGTTTAGATTTCTCTCGAAAATTAGGTATGCATGATAATAATACAATGAATAAAGTTGATTCAAATCTAAATAAGACTAATTTAAAATTATTCAATAAAAGCAAGCAATTAACTTTTAGAAAATTAGAAAAATAAAATAATATTTTAAAAGATAAAATTGATAAATTAGAAAAGATGGTTAATAATTTAACTAAATTATAAAATCTAAACTTAGATTACAAGTCTAAGGTAAAATTTAAACTCTACGAATCAAACTATAATCAAGTACCTTTTAATTATGAAACTAATCAATAAATAAGAAATTAACTAATAATTGCTTGATTTGGTTGATCCATGCATAACTACCATGAACATGCATATGCTCAAAATGTCATGTCATTCATGATTATTAATTGATTAGATTATAGAAGATAAAGACTTAGGCTTGATTCACACTTGACTCGTTAGACCTAGGATTTTCAGAAAAAAAATTAAATATTTAATTTTTTTAAAAAAGTTTTATCTAGAAGTGGTTAATGATCCAATACCTAAGAAGGCTCAGTGCATCATCACAACTTAGAAATCAATTATTGAAATAAATATTTAATTAACTAACTATTAAACCTTAGCCTAACTTAAATGTAAATCAATCCTTAGATTTTAATCTGAAGTGAAGATTAAATTAATCATCTTACAAAACTATTCAAGTTCCCTCACTGAAAATTTAGAAAAGGGTGAGATGAACATAGGTTTAAAATAAAAAGTAGTTAACCAAATTCAAATTAATTAAGCTCAATTCAATTAAAATTAATCCAAATTAATTAATCTAAGTTACTTTAATATTAATTAATTTTAAAATCCTAATTAATTTTAAAACTATAATTAATTTTAAATTTTAATTAATTTCAAAACTATAATTAATTTTAAATCATAATTAATTTTAAAATTATAATTATTTTCAAATCATTATTACTTTTTAAAATCTTAATTATTTTCAAATCATAAATTTTTAAAATCTTAATTATTTTTAAATATTAATTAATCTTCAAAATTTTAATTATCCTTAAATGTTCAAATCTAACTAATCTTCAAATTCTAATTAATTTTTAAATTCAAACTTAAAATTCAATATTTTAAACCCAAATTTAAATTCAAACTAAAATGTAAAATTTAATATTTTTGAAATCCAAATTTAAACTCAAACTTAAATAGTGTTCAATATCATAAATATTTTTAAAAATGATAGATAAAATTAACTTCAAAATTAACTTAACTCCATCTCATACAAACTCATAAGCTGAATATGTTTGATAACATAGAATGGGTGAGATGGAAAATTAGGAAACTAAATAATTACTTTTACTTTAAACTTAGTGTTTTAACTTTAAACTCTCGTGCTGGGACTCTAGGACCCTAAAACTTAAAGCATTCATTTTTTTTTACATTAATTAAGGAGGAGTGAAAGGAAGTTAAGACATTAATTTTTCTTAAATATTTTCTCAAAGTTATATTATCCTTTTTCAAGATTTCAAATCAAAGTATTTTTCAAAAAGGAAGATTAATTTTTTATTTTGCTTAACTATTTTTGAAAAGAAGGTCTAACTATTTTTGAAAAGTACTTTTAATATTTTATTTGAAAAAGGAAGTTCAACTATTTCTAGATGGAAAACTAAGTTTTTGAAAAAATATATTTTTAATTAAGTTTTCATGTATTTACCTAAGTGTTTTAAAAATATTTTCAAAAAGCAAAGTACTTGATATAGTATTTTTAACTTAGCTAAGTATTTTTTAAAGAAATCATTTTCTTAGCTAAATATTATTACAAGGGATTCTTTTCAAAACTTAAATTTAGCTAAGTTTTTGTCAAAATCTTTTTAATGTTAACTACTTAATTAAGTTTTTTATCAAAATCTTTTTAAAACTAAGTACTTAATTAAGTTTTTATCAAATTTTTTAAGCTAAATATTTAACTAAGTTTTTGTTAAAAAATTTTAAAAGCTAAGTATTGAGCTAATTTTTTTAAAGAAAATGTTTTCAAACTAAGTATTGAGTTAAGTATTTTTCAAATACATCCTTTTCAAAACTAGGTATTTAGCTATTTTGTTTAAAAGATAAATACGTTTTAAGCTAAGTAAGTGCTATCCTTCAGGGAGAGTTTAAAAGATTATAAAATTAGCCTTTCGGATTTAAAGATTCTTTTTCTCTCAACTTAGTACCCTTTTTTTGATATATGACAAAAGGGAAGAGAAAAGTTAAAGTTAAGAGTTAAACATAAAACATGAGCATAAGGGGGAGTTTTTTTTATATATATGTCAAAATTGTTATATTTTACTTATGCTCATTCTTAAATTCCTTTTCATTATATTACAGTAAATATTATTATGTTTTACTTAACTTTGAATCAGGTTGTCATAATAAAAAAGGGAAGATTGTTGGTATAGTGAGCACCAGACGATCGAACCTATGTTTGGATAATGACAAATGGTTCAAAGTTAAGTTGTCTTATTATCTAACAAGTGTGATTGAGCTTGCAGGAAAGTCTTAAGTGTTCTTAGGCAACAATCCTAGTGGATACTAGGCCGATAGAAAACCCTAGGGGGAGGTAACCCTAGGTCTTAGGGGGTGGTAACCCTAGGTTATAAAAAAACCCTAGGGGGAGGCAACCCTGGTTCTAGGGGGTGGTAACCCTAGGTGGAAAGTCTTGGCAGGTCATGAACTTTGGACAAAATCCTATAGTCGGGGAATCTAGGTGAAAATCCTGATGGTCGCGGACCAGGTGAAAGTCTGGATGGGTCGTGGAGCGGGCATCCAGCATGAAGACCTGAAGTCTCAAGCACTGAGCAAAAGTCAAGTCGGTCTGGAGGACCAGCCTGGCAACAGGTAACTTCTCCTGAGAGGAGTAGGTGAGCACACGTTCCCCGTTGAGGGAACAGTAGGCGTCAGTTTGACTTAAGATTTTTGGAGAAAAATTGAAAGTCGGAATCGGACAGTTTGGAAGCTGTCAAAAGTTATTCTTTCATATTGCTTTAGCTGATATTTGTCTAACTTTGTTTTGCAGGAGACTAACACTTTTTGCAAGGTTAGATTTGACCTTAATCGGTCAACTGAACGTCCGGATCAGTCAACCGAACACTCCAAGAGAAGGATCAGATTTTCAACAAGTTGATCGGGTTCGACCAAGGGATTGATCGACCGAACCTGGGGTTTAGTCGACCGAATAGTGGATTGGCATTGACATGGTCAAAGCCAAGTTGATCGAACCAGATGAGCTGGGGATCAGTCGACCGAACGGCGAGATCGGTAGACCGAACAAAGACTCTTATCCGACAAGAAGCATGTGGAAGAGAAGTTAGGCAGGTTCAGAGGGTTCTGTCAATCGAATACCTAGATCGATCAACCGAACACCTAGATCGGTCGACCGATCAACTTCGAGTCAAAGACTGATCTCGAGATCAGTGGATCTGGATCAGATCTGGCTCGGCTATAAAAAGAGCATCGGCCAACAGCTTTGAACAACTCACTCAGAACATTATTCTTACGTGTGCGTTGCTACGGAACGACTCAATAACACCTACATGTTGTTCCAACAATCAACTATCAACTATTTACTCTTTGTTGTCGGTAAATCTTGTTTTCATTATTACACTTGTACTAGTTTTTGTAAAGTGTTTCCAAACTTATAGTGATTATCCAACATAAGCGATCAACGATCATGGACCTTGGAGTAGAAGTCACCACATGCTTCAAACCAAGTAACCAAAAGTATTAGCGATTGTTCTCTTGTTTCTTTCTAACTTCCACTGCCGAAACGAGTAAAAAAATCACGAGTGCTATTCATCCCCTTCTAGCACGTCATCGATCCTACAATATTCATTTCTATTAAGTCTTGTTTTCATTGCTTTCGTGCTTAACCATTGTATTGGATTTCTCCGCCTTCAACTCATGTTCAAAGAAGGAGATCTTAGTGTGTTTTCATAGCTCTTGGACTAATAACACGAGGGTTGTAAGGAAGTAATTTATCTAGTCTCTTTCCTTTATATGTTCTTTGTATTGTTAATATGTGTCCTTGTAAAGTCAGTAATAAGAGAAATAATTGTTTTATTTACAGGTCATTATTCATCCCTCCCTTTTAGCTCTACGAATCACTCTCGCTACACCAACACAAGCTACATCAGTATCCGATAGGGATGAGTCTGACTCACTCCAATGGCACTTAGCTTCGGGCTGTTTGGCCATGACCAAGAGCGCGCAAAGAGTTTTGGAAAGACCAAGAAGTTTTTCAACTGGTAGTGTGAGTCAGAGCATAGAGCTCCAATAAATTTGGCACAAGTTCAGTTTATGATGAAGAATTATCTTCATAAACTTGAGGATGTGAAAAAAGCAGAGCTGCATTTCATGTGGAATGAATAAAAGCATGTTTATTGTAGTAGAATTGACAATATGTTAAAAGATATGTGATATTCGTTAATACAATAAAAATTAATTCAATTGATTTAGCCTTTATTGAAAATATAATGTTAGATTAAAAAAGAGTGAGGATAAAATTCATATAATTAAATACGGCAAAAAGTAACAAATAGTCACGTGACTCATGCTAATTGTCATTTTTATTTGGAAAAAAAATCAAACGTGTCCTGTTTTTTTAACAGAATCGTTAAGGGGTGTCTATTTTTATTTTACCATCAAAATGTCTTTTTTTATTTTATACTGATTTAAGATGAGAAATTTTGTTTATAATTATTATGTAACCCTCTAACTATCTAAAATTTAGAAGGAAAAAAAAAAAATACTAATGCGGGTTCTTTAACTTTTGACCATCTAAAGTTGATATATTCTCAATTTAAATTTGTTTAAATTCATACTTGTTAAAAAGGTCATATAAATTTTAAAGAAAATGACTTCAATTTTGATTTTATAATTTAGTTGTTTGAACTTCGCTCGACCAACTTATGCACGGTCATATTTATCCTCTAAAATATTCGAACTTTAGTCCTCTTATTACTCCGGTACTTTTACCACTACGACCGCCACAACCATAGAGGCAACTTGTCATCTTTGCACAATCTAACACTTTTGATGCAGATCAGACAATTAAGGTCTGTCCTTCGTAGCTTTCCCTCTACTAGATTGTTATTTTTTTCTCATATATATAGTTGTATTTACCTCTTCTGCCTACCCTGATCTTTCTCTTGCCTGACCTAAAGTAAGACAACCTCAATAGCCATTGTTCTATGGATCACATCTCCATAATTCATGACCAAATATCGAGCTAATCACACCTAGATAGAGGGGGCCAAATCATCAATAAAATGATTTTATTGTAGTCTACCAACATCTTATGAACTTATCAATGGAAAGAACTCTGCCAATTTATCAAATTCAACACAATACTCCACATTCTGACAGCCGTACTCGAGAGCCATGAACTTCCCCCTCTTTTGGGCCTCATCCCCTCAAGAAAAATTTTCATTTAGACACTTTCTTGAAGATGTTGTAAGGAATAGGTTCATTCTCAAACACAGCCATGCAGTTCGTTCAACCTTGTCCTCATCCCTAGCGATTGCCAGACGATCATCATGTGATCGAAGTATTTCCCCGTCCATATCTCTCTAATGGGAAAGCACTCTTACATCAACAAAATATATGTTCATGTTATAAAGGAAAGGTGCCACCATGTTATAAAAATATAACATGATCATAGTTGTTGCTCATAGATGTCCACTTGTTCCAACACAAGTATGACTTACTCTCCTCCTCACCTATGACTAGAGAATTTTTTCTCATAACCGATTTGACCTTACCAATAGACTTACCTATTATACCAATGGCTCTAGTACAAAGATTCAACTCACCAATTTCAACCACACCACCCTAAGAGGATAGGATAAAAGATGGAGATTTGATCAACTTAAGATGAAATTTGGTCGACCAAAATAATTGCTCGAAAGATGTCTCGACCAACCCAAGCAAAGTTCCCCAACCAACTTAGGCTTGAGAAAAGAGTGTCAACAAATTTTAGATGTTGGAAATCAGCAATTTAGATAGGGCCAAAAATGGAAGACCAAACCATGTTTATGTTAACAAAACATGTAACACGAGTCCCAATTGATATAACTAATTCACATGAGGATATACCAATCACAACAGCAAAATAATGGAACATGTTAACCACTTAGAAAGTAAGTTCGAACATCTAACTTAACAAGCATAAAGATAATGGCAACTTGTCATATTAACAACTAAGAGAATGATAGGTCTTACCATCTGCGATGCTTTGATACCACTCTCTCCACCCTAGGAGAATAGGTTGAAAGATGGGGTTTGGTCGACCAAGGAAAATCCTTTGGTCAACCTAGTCTACATATGGTCAACAAAGATGAAACTTAGTAAACTAAAATACTTGCTAGAAACATGTGTTGACCAACGTAGGAAAGTTTTTTGACCAACTTAGGCTTAGGAAAAAAGTGTTGACCAACATTAGATGTTAGACCAACAAACTAGAGAGCTAAAAATGAGGTTCGAAACCATGTTTGTGCCAATGAAACATCCAACACAATTGATACTAGTAATCCACATGAAAATATATCAACCGCGATAACAAAAATAGAACCTGTTAACCACTTAGAAAGAAAGTCCTAACATTTAACACAGTATTCTTAAAGATAACGAAACCTCACCATACTAACAACTAAGAGAATGATAGATGGTACCATCCTACAAAACAAAAATAAAACTATGAGCAAGCTTCATTCTACCACTGAGTGCGTCAACTCAAAAGGAAATAAGTTCAATAAAAAGTTAAAGTTGCTACAACGCCCAACATGAACTAGTAACTTAGATAGTTTCACTAGTTAAAATTGTTGGCATCACTTTATCTCTATCACTGAGCTCCCTATTGTATCATGCTTCTTCTCACTTGTGGATTTGGAGACAACAATAAGGGTATCCAAGCAGTATCAATTATGTTATTGAGCATTATCACCATAACTATTTAACCACCGTGTAAACAACTTATACATACATTCAATAGAATTACTAAAATAACAAAGAATAACTACTACATGCCAATTGGTATCAATATATGTACACTCTACATATATGGTGGTAGAATAACTACCATCCCTTTGATATCAATACAAAGTGTGTGCGCTTTTATTTTTAAGCTAGCACCAAGTATCCAACCCTTTAGGACGACTAATCCTAGGGATGACTGACTTGATCCCACAAAAGTTTCCCACCAACTATCAGAGTCAATCCGAAAGTGCTTGTAGCGGGTGACCCAACATCCCAAGTTTATCATCTCACTGGAGGAAAATATCCTACAATGTGTCGTAGCTGGGAATTGAACCATGGGTGTTTAGGAGACTGCATGGTCACCTTGCCGCTGCGCCGTAGCCCGGGGCAGTATCAATACAAAGTGTTGGTGCATGTGGCGGTTGTATGTTTCCATTTTTTGAGTAGCTTGTAATGAATTTAAGCACTTATTGTTGGTTTTACAGTTAGTGTTGATGTTCTTGTAGCACTGTTATAAAGTTACATATAGTGTACTCATGAAAGTTTTACCAACTACCCCCTAGCCACTGGTCGGCTATAAGTTGATTACGTGATTTACATCCTTTCACATAACTTGGAGACGGGCTGTGAGGGAGCCTGGGGTGAATGTAATCACATCACCTTTTGCTACAATGAAAATTTTACCAACATTTTTTTGTAGGGTTTGAATACCTATTTTCCCAAGGCATGTCAAAATAATTGAAAATGTCATCCTCAAGGAGGGAAGGTCACCTTCAGGGCATGATAATCATTTAGAATGCAGATGCATATACAAGAGCTAGTGCTCTAGGGCATGTTTCATGGATTTCCCTTGAATTGTGGCAATCCTGAAAACAAGGCTGGGGGGGGGGGGGGGGGGGGACATGAGCATCTAATACCATGAAGAACTTATGTCACTCTATGATATAAAAGATATGCCTTCCATAAGTTTGTAGGGAAAGGAACTGCACCACCAAACTGAACAATTGTGCTGATAATATTGGATTTCAGGATCACATGCAAGTCAAAAGTATTCTGATCGAACGAGTATCAACAAAATTAGTGTAAACTGCAAAGGCTAACAAGTAACAACTGAGGAGCAGTGTAGGAGCACTCACAGATGCCTCCGTTGTCTCTAGTCTTATGTAATGGCATATATTTTTTTACATTGGCAGTGCAGCAGGCAAATCTATCAAAGCCAACTCCTTCATTCGCTTCCTCTTCCTCCTACCACCCTTCCCCTGCTGGCCGGTGCGAGCGGTGGCAGCGGAGGGGCGATTGAGCCGAGCTCTCGGAGCGGTCTGCGATGGTGTCTCCACCACATCTGCACCCGCCGCGCTAAAGGAGAGAACGGAGCCCAAGGGGCACTCCTGCCAGCCAAGTGCATCGATACCCTGCTTCGCCTCTTCCAGCGACATCATCGTAAGAGGAACCGAGGCCTTCAGCCGCTCCCGCACGGTGGACCTCTCCGGAGGCATCAAGTCGAGCGACTCGATGGCATTCAGGATGAGCTCCTGAATAGAACAAAACGGTAAAGACAGAATGCAAAGGCTCGATTCTCAATTCAACAGGGAGGAGAGGGCACCTTTGGCCATCGATGCAGCTTCACAAATCCATGCATAACGATGATCTGATCCAGATCACAAAACAAACGACCACATCAGGGCAAAATCATTAGGATCCAGAAGGAAACGGAGTCCAGACAAGATGGCGTCAGAGAGGAAAGGAATAAGGAAGAAGGGGTACCTGGTTGAGCTGGTAATGGGAGAGGAGGTGGCGGAGATGAGGGTTGTGGAAGAAACCGGCGTATTCCTCCAGAGTGATCGACTTCGCCTCCTTCCCTCCTTTCATTTCTTCTCTTTCGTCTCCCCGGAGAGGACTGGCCTTCGACTCTTGTCCACATTGTCAAGTTATCGAATCGCTCCTTCTTTTTCCGATATTTACGAAACAATGCCACTCAGTAATTTACTAAGCAGCCACCTAAATTTCCTCCAACCAGATTGATTTCTTTTTCAAAAACTTGATGCATGATTTAATAATTTAAAAAGTATATGATTTAAATATTTACACATCTTAATTGCATAGTTCATTCAGGATATTTTTTCCTTTCGGTGAGAAGTGAACCTGCGAATATTAGTCATTTGAATATATTTTTATGAGTATTTTTTTTTTTCGATGAAAATTTTTTATGGGATTAGATGGATCATATCCAAAAATAATTGTTCGAAGAGAGTAGATATTTGAGTTACTAAAAATTAAAAAAATGAATGTTTGATAATACAATGGGTATAGAAACCTAAAACCTAGATGTTAAAATCCTTTCCTCAGACATAGTACAACGGTAAGGTATTTGATGGATACATAGGGCACCACGGTTCAATAATCAACTAGGACTTGCACAAGCGTTTAATTGGAGGAAAGGTTGTGAGGACTACACATGATTCGATTACCCAATTGGGGTATGAACAACCCTACAATGACAGAAAAAATTATGGAGGTTGACTACATGCACACTATCATTAGTACTTTCGGATTTACTAAGTAGATGAACCAGGAGGAAAATTGTTCATTTTCAAGATTAGTCGGATTTATAGAGATCTAGACACATGAATTATCTAAAAAAAATAAATGAATATGTGAAACTCATATAAGAAAATACTAGGGCAAAAATCAAAAGATCATCCTAAATTTTACAAATAGTCAAAAGAGCATACTCTTAAAAAAAATATACCCTAATTTTACAAGAATACTTTTTCTTTTAATGCGGTTGCAACAATGATTAACATGTAGTAGCTAATATAGTAATATTATAATTTTGTTGTAACTATTTAGTAAGCTACTATCTATTAACTTCTATAAATATTTTAAAGTGATTTTGACCTATTTAAAATGATTGTGATGGATTTAAATATTTTTTTTTACCAAATTGGTAAAAAGTATTTTAATATAATAATATTCAAAGTTTAAAACTTAAAGTTCCAGTTTTTAAAATTTAGAATTTATCTATAATTCTAATTACTTAATATCTTCTACAACTAAGTACCAGTTATTTACGTAGCTTCTATAATTATTTTAAAATGATTTTGATACATTTAAAATGATTTTTATTAAATTTAAATAATTTTGATGATAATTAATATTTTGATATAATAGTATTCAGATTTACAATTTAAAATTGTAAGATTTTAAATTTTGAATTTAGCTATAACTATGTAATAACTACTTAGTAACTTCTATTACTATGTCCTAGTTATTTAAGAGTTTCTATATTTCTTTGCAAATGATTTTGGCTAACTTAAAAGTAATTTTGATTAAATTGATAAAAAAATATTTTTGATATAATATAGTAAATTTGATTTAAATTAAATAATTGTTTTTTTTATAATAGCCACTATTCAGTAGTGTATAAGCTACTGACTATATGCTACAAAAAGGTTAAAATAAAAGATACAAAGTATATGATGGGCAGGCATTCTTATTTTTTTTAAAAAAAAATAATAATGCCTTTTGATGATTTAGATTTATAAAATTTAAAGCGCGCTTCTTATTTTTCCCAAAATACTAAAGGTTTGCTTTATACCCTCCTTCAACCTTGAATAAAGCCTGCCTTTAGAAAGTTTGTGCGAGTTATATATATAGAATAGTCGTCTACAGTGACTTAGATTTAACTATAGAATTTGTTCCTAAAGCAACCGGATAAAATATTTGAGTCAAATTTTGTATCCACGGACATTTTAATAATGGGTGGTGTTTGGTTAAATTATTTAAATGATTATAAATATGAGTTTAATAGTAAATAAAATGAGAATAAAAATAAAACTCACCTAAATCTAAATGCATGAGTTTGAATAATTCTAATAAATCAAAAAATTATTTTTAAATTATTATTTTTAAATTCATAATTCAAATATCCGTACTATAATTCTATTCCTACATTCTTAAATCCACCCATCAAACACTTTAGTAGTCCAACAAATATTTCATTATCCTCCTTGAAATTTCTGAATTCACAGACGTTGTGTTTGTATCATGTCCACATTTGTCACTTACACCCTATATATTTTCCATATCTATGTACAACCGAACAAGTTTCAGACACGCACACGGTGTACCATTCATTTCAAGTTTCACCATAGATATATACACCAATCAAACGGCAGGTATGACGGTGCGTCACGACAAATCCTTTCCAAAGCACTCCACCCGCAGAGACCGTGATATTACGCAATTGACCTCAACAGCACGACGGATGGGCGTCTCAGGCGCCGGCCTCCCGGAGGAGCGGCACGAGACGGCCGCCGAGGTGGAGCGCGATGAGCCCCTCGATCCCGCCCACGCTCTCTCCGCCAATGAAGAGGGCGGGGAGAGCCGCAGCGTCGGCGGCGGGCGATTCGCCTTCCTCCATCTCGATCACCGTGGGGTGGGCGCCCACCGCCGCCAGCAGCTGTCGAATCACATGGCACATGAAGCACCCACGCCGGCCGACCACAACCACCGGGCTCTCCCGGATCACCTCCCTTACCATCCGCGCCGTCCTCCTCTCCGGCGACTCCCCACCGTCGATGGCCAGCGACGCCGCCGCCCACGCATCCACTCCTGCCCCCAATCCCAACCCCCCGTCCGCCGAGCTCGCTGCCACTTCCATGGCGCAGAACCGAAGGGCGAACGAGGTGCAAGGCAGCGCAGAGGAAACCGCACTTATAGGCGGCGGAAGCGGTGGTGGTGGCCTCCGGATCACATGGGCGGTGACGTCAACGCGACGGTGACGGCGAATAGTGGGGAGCGGGTCGGCGATGGCGTCACCGACCCACTAAAGCCACAGTGACGTCACGAGAGACCGGGAGCGGTCTGCGCTGCCGAATCCATCCGACGGCGCAGATCGAATCATGTCCGTGGGCGACGGTGATGCAGTTGCCGTGCCGGGGGCGGATCAGATGTGCTGCCGAAGCTTTCGGCCCAAAAGGTTCCGCCAAGGGAGTGACGCCGCGTGTCTCCACGACCGCCACGCGTCGACCTTTTGCGTCAGCAAAGGAAGCGGTGGCTTTGCTTATGGCGGACGTATCTCGCGCGGGGAGGTCGAGTGCCATGTGTGCACTTATCGTGAGATGCCAAGGAAAAAACAGATAGAAACACGGTTTGTTTGCTAGTAAGGACATCGGAACCACACTCTGGTTGTAATAATAATCAACATCTCGTGAGAAGATTACTTTCACGTATTTATTATAATAGTATCTTTATTTGTTCACTTCTAACCCTTTTAATATTAACATTTATTATTTATATATCCCATAATTTATTTAATTATCTTAAAATTATATTATATTAAATAAATATATTTTAAAATAATAAATTATTATTATTATTATTTTTAATAACAATCTTATTTTAAAAAATAATTTTACTATTTTAAAAAATAATATTAAATTTATAAATTTTTAATAAATAAAATTTTTAAAAAAAATACACACACAAATGGGGTTGGCCCACCCCATATGTTGCCTATTTTGAACGCGTTAAATATTTTGAATGCAATTAAATAAAGGGATGTTATAGGTGTTAATATCAAGGAGGTATTATAACATCTTATTAATATATTCATTGTAGATGCTCTAAGGGCGTGTCCGATGGGGTATGCATGAGGTGTTGTCATCATAAGGTCTGAGATTCGAATCTCGACAAAGTTGAGGTAAATGTCTCCCTTATGTGCTAGTCACTATTCCAAAGGCTAGTAGCCGTCCGTGATTTACCTCATCCGTGTTGGTCCTGGGACGGATTGGTGAGGGCGTTGGGGCAAGCGTATTCGCTTGATGTTCTCTTTTAATTTTTTTAATTTTTTTAATTTATGAGTATATCATTGAAGATTTTATTTTAAAATGGTTAGGTTGGATTGTATTAAACATAAAAAAAAAACTAAATAAAAAAAATTTAGGTGTTCACTGAAAGGCTGAAGTTGTGTTGAAAAAAAAAAAAAGGCTGAAGTTGGATTATATTTTATGAGTATCTAAATATTTTTTTTTTATTTTTTTTATATTCCCCGTTGGAAAAAAATATTTTTTTTTCAAAATCTTTATATTTTTTCTTCATAGATTTCACCCTGTTACATGCGTTTTGTAAATTTTAATATTTATAAAAACATATTGAATTTTTTAACATTTTTATTTGTAATTTTGATGTGGGGAGAAAATTGAAAGTTCAAGTTATTATCTTAGGAAATGGTCAAAGGGCTTTTACATATAAGATAACTTTATATTTTAATAAAAGATTTTTTTAATATTGTTATAGAATTTTTTTCATATTATTATCTAATTTAAATGATTATCAAATATGAAAAAACGTGAGAGACATGTAATCATTTTCCGAGTGATTAAGTTTGATTATGTTATTTTGATATGATTGATAACTAATTTAAGTTAAGGTTAATTTATTATTTTGATAATATTCTTGTCAAAGATCATGATACAGTGAATCAACGAAAAACGACTCACTAGTGAGGGCTCCCAAGATTCTTACAAATACTAATCGAGAGGTTAGAATGAGCGCCAAGTTAGGTTGGACTTGGCATAACCATTCCGACTCAAGTTAACATAGAGATTATGGCAGGACAATAAGAATTAATGGAGTAGTAGAATTCTGATGATTGTGTACGCATACATGTACTTGTGTGAGCAAGCAATCGTTAGTGGGCCATGTAATATGGAAATTCCATCCAAGGGAATTCAGGTGGGTTGAGTCGGAGGAGTCAGATAAGTCGAGTCCTTAGTATTGAATTAGACTGAGCTGGAGGAGTCGAGTGAGCCGAGTATTTGGTGTCAAGATAGACTCAACTGGTGGAGTCTAGTGAGCTGAGTCTTTGGTGTCGGGATAAATTGGATCGAAGGAGTTGGGTGAGATGAGTCCTTAGTGTCGGGGTAGATTGGACTGAAGGAGTCTGGTGCAGGGGATCCACTTTGACTTTTACCTCTGCTTGACCTTTTACTCGGTAGCGAGGTCGAACGTCGCCATGTGTAGGTCGATGTTATTCACTATATCACAAGCCTCCCCATCAAATTTATTCGAAGGAGGTTTGAGTCTGACTAACTAAACTGTAGCATGATTTAATCTATCTGTCAACTCGATCCCTAGGGCTGATGTGGCCCAAAAACCTTACCGCTCCACTAGTACTTGCCTTGGAAATCTATGAGTTAGGCGTCATTAATGCGAACGATACATGTGATGGTGTATTTGGACCATGATTAGTCTGTCCTATTGGCCATCAATGCTGACCCGTCTGAGGTTAACAAGTGGTGACGTCATGCTATTGCCCATCAATGCCGACCTGCCTGAGGTTAACAAGTGGTGACGTCATGCTGCGAATATCAACTCAAGGAGACTATTGAGATTCTATAGGTTTGGGAGCTTGATCTAATGGCTTTGCGCAATAAGCTCGTCTTTTTTAGCTTCCAAATTAGATAGCTAAGAATGATGGGTTCAGGCTTTATGAATATTGTCACCTTCTCCATCATTGTCTTTAAGTTCCAGCACCAGTGACCCTTCACGACTTCACAGATTTCCTTATTGTTGTAAGTTTCCTCACCACTACTATGCTCCGATCCTCGCTAATCCTTTCTTATGTCTTCTGCATGATCTACCACTCTATCCATTACAACTGAGAGTGTTCCCACTCTCTAGTACACATCCATATGTTAGTACAATTTTTCCTAGGTCAAGGTTGACCAAGTTGACTAGGTTTGAGTTGGCTCAAGTTTGAGTCTTGATATTTGACAATATATGGAGATTGTAGGTATAATTGTTTGTTTGGGGAGATTGTTGCCTCTAGTCAAGGGTTCACCAGTTTGATGTGAAGAAAAGTCAAGTAGGTCAAGGTTGACCAAATACTTGACTAGAAAGTCCTAACTGGAGGTTAGGTAAGGGCAAGTCCTATGGGAAGGTTGGCAAAAGATGAAAATCTAAGTGAGTCAGTGTTGACCGGATACTTGTTGGGGAAGTCCTGATGAGTGAAGTCAGACAATTGGAAAGTCCTAGTGAGTGAAGCTAGGCAGAAGGAAATCTTAGTAAGTGAAGCCAGGTGAAAAGCCCTAGTGAGTGAAGTTAGGCAGATGAAAGTCCTAGTGAGTAAAGCCAGACATGTGGAAATCCAGGTGGGTCAAGGTTGACCGGACATCTGGTGATTCAAAGTCAAAGTAGGTCAAAGGATTGACCAGATACTTGGCACAAGAAGAAAAATCCAAGTGGGTCAAAAGATTGACTGGACACTCGATGAAGAAGTCCTAATAAGTTAAGATTGACCAGATGCTAGGCAAAGAGGAGTTTCAACATGTCAAGATTGACCGGATATTGGGTAAAGAAACCCTAGACTTCAGTTGGGAAGTTAGGATTTGGTAATCGATTAGGTTAGTTAATTATCGTAACTTAATCAATTAATGTAATTACTTAAGCTTGGAATCACGAGAGAGACTCTCTAATCGATTGGTTCAATTGATTAGGACACTGTAAGAGATTAGGGTAATTGCTTACAGTGTCTTTTTACGTTAAACAGTTAGTTATGTTCGACGCTTAAGCGATCAGGGTAATCACTTAAAACTGGATTTTGCAAAAGGCACAGAGATTTCGGTAAACGATTAAATAGGAAAGCTTAATTACTTACGAATTGTTCTCGTGTGAACAGAAAGTTTTCTAATCGATTAGGATAATTAATTAAGCTTGAAAAACTAGTCATTATCAGCCTGGTAAAAGGCTTTGGTGTGCACTATTCTTATTAGCTCTCGACAGATTCTCTTCCACTCTTCACCAATCTCATAGCTAGTTCTTGAAGCTTCTTGGAGACAAGTGTTGCTGCACTTCCAAGGTCAAGAGGCGTTCCTAAACAAGAAGAAAGCAAGCTAGGGTTTCATTGATTGTAATCTTGTAAGATTCCATTTTGTATTAGCTTGTGTTTTCCTTTTCTTGTATTCCATTGTTGTGAGCTTGTACGAGGCTTCTCCGCCTCCGGATTGTTTCTGAGAAGGAGTGTTATTATAGTAGATGTATGAGAGAGGGGCGAACCTTTTGGATTAGTCACCTCATTTGAGGTAGATACCAAGTAAATATTTGGCGTTAGCATTGGAGAAGTTTGTTTCGGGTATTCCGCTACACATTATCATCGAAGTGAAGTGACGAGCTATTCACCCGCCTCTTAGAATCGAAGTATCAAGTCCTCTTTGTCCTACTTAGATTTTTCTCTTTTCAACATTCCCGTTAGACTTTCTTTGCCTATCCTCCAGTTAGTACTAGTCATTCATCAGACTTCTCACCTTTGCCTAACCTTAGTTAGGACTTTTTATTGCCTAACCTCTAGTTGGAGTTTTCCCTTGCCTAATCTCAGTTAGGACTTTCTATTGTCTAACCTCCGGTTAGGGATTTCCATTACCTAACCTTTAGTTAGGACTTTCCTACTTAAGTATTTGGTTCTCCCTTGACCTACTTAACTTGTCTCTCACATATTGTCAAATATTAAAACTCAAACTCAAGTTAATATGAGCTTAGTCAACTTGGTCAACTTTGACCCGAGCATGATTGCACCAATGTCATTATGTCTTTGGGCATGATACATAATGTTAAATTGACTTAGGGTCCTATTTCATTCGCCACCTAGTGAAAATTGGAAAGGCTTTATCAAGAACTATAGTTTTCAATGGATTGATTACACACATAGTTGTGACCTTAGGTTATAATCTAGATGGGCTCAAAGTTATTCATGGTAGTTCAAGGACAAATCTTGATGCATGTTTGGCAATGAATATGATAATTAAAGATGTGGATAGTTATGGTTTGGTTCTAAAATATAGATTCTCCCTTAGATTGCCAAATCTCGAGCACACCATGGTCCAAAATGATGTTAATCGGGCCTTGTCCATTACCTTACCAGTTCTCGTCCTCCTTGAACTTCCTAGACCATCCCCCGATAATCTCAAACCTACTAGATATTCTTTTATTTGTGATTATTCTTTTTTAGGTCATATTAGGTTTGATTTTTCTAATTTCTGCACCTCCCTCGACACCATCCATACCGAGCAATTTGAGCATAGATATCTCTTGGAGGAACAAAGGCACATGATGGATGAACAATACCAAAGTGTGCAACATTACTTTCAGAGGGAGAATGACTTCTACAACCTGTAAGTACCCCGTTATAATTTTAGTATGATCAACTAAGTCAAGTTAGGTCTTGTGTATATTTGATGTCTTGTGTCTAAGTGTACAGGAACTTAGGAGCATAGGAAGTCGAGTGAAAGACACAGCTAGCAAGAAAAATGACATGGGAGAGAGTTGTTGGACTCAGTGCATCTGAGGGATGAGGTGTCGCGGAAGATTATGCTGGCGGATGAGAAGGAAGCGCATGATATTTCCTAGGGATGAGAAGCTTAAGCAGAAGCTTGCTTGAGGAGAAGATCGGAAAATGAGTTCGGGTGAGCCCTATTCCGAATGGCCGAAATCACCCAAGCGAACAGAGCCGAAAATGAGGAAAACCGGACAGTCAATAAGGAGTTGACGTTAGGGTGCCTGGACCTAGTCCAGGCACTTGGATTGCCCGGGCGCTTGGACCGAGTCTAGGTACCTGGACTGTCTGGGCGTTAGGACTTAGTCCAGGCACCCGGACCCCCTGGGGCAATCCAGGGCGCCTCCTCATGCACTCTGCTTGAGGATCGTGTCAGCATGGTCCGGGCACATGAACTTGGTCCTGGCGCCCAGATCAGAAAAGTTTATCCTCAACTAGCTTATCTATGCTTAGGCGCTCGAACCCCTTCTAGGCGCTCAGAGCTGCCACATCAACAGATGATCAGATCTGACCAGCATGCTATAAATAGAGCTCTGCTCTCAGTAGTTCAGAGCAACACTTGAAAACGATTTTCTTTCTGTTCTACTTTGTAATCTAGTGCTTAAACTGCTATAAGAGGCTTCTTCACCAGAAGGAGATTTGATAGTGAGCTTTCAACATCTTGGACTAGTAATCTTCTGATTACAAACCAAGTAAAAAGATTTGTCTCTTCTTTCTTTCCTGTTAATTAGTTTTTATTAAATAAGTGTTTCTTAATTTAATTTGAGAAGTCAAAAAATATTTAATTTTCAGGATAATTCACCCCCATCTTACCAGTCTCAAGGGGACCAACAATTGATATCAGGGCAAGGATACTTTAGAAGGACTAACCGCCAACTGAAGTAACAAAAACAATGACTGGACCAAGCCTCAACCCGCCAAAGTTCGAGGGGAGTTCACACACTAGAAATGTCGAATGGAGGTATTCATAAAATTGATTTTGAAATTATTTTAATAATAAAGTACAATCTTGTAGTACCCAAGGATCAGTAAGGCAAAGAGAAAGAAGAGTACCTTTGGATGAAAAAAGAGCAAAGTGACTTTGTAGCCAACAGTAAAGCAGAATATCATTTACTAAGTGTATTACCGTCTCAAGAAGTTAATTGCATCGGAAGCTACATCTCGACCAAGATCTCTGGGAGAAATTCCTGGAACTCCATGAAGGCACATCCGAAGCAAAGCTTGCACGATGAGATATTCTTCAGGGTAAGCTAACAAATCTTCGCTTAGAAAAGGTGAGACAATGGCTCAACTACATGCGAAGATCAAGGAGCTAATCACCAGACTGACTAATATCAGTGAAAAGGTAACCAACCAGGACTTGGTTCGCTATGCACTCAATGCATTTCCCAGATCTCCAGAATGGATCTCAATAATAGACGCATATTACATCTCTAAAGACTTGAAGGTATGTACTTTAGAAGAACTCTTCTCTACATTAGAATTACATGAAACTAGATGTGCAGATATGACAAAAGAATCAAGTCAGAATGTAGCACTGAAAGCCACAAAGAAGGACAAACCCGAGTCAGACTCAGATATAGATGCAGACCAAGAAGCTTACATGATAAGGAATTTTTTTTTAAAAAAAATAAATCTAACAAATTTAAAGAAATACAAAATAGAAAAAATCCTAGAAACAAAAGAAATGTTCGATGTTACCAGCGTCAAAAGGAAGGACACATAAAGGAGGACTACCTAGAACTCAAGAAGGAAAAAGATAAGGACTAAGGAGAAACAAACACAAGAATCTCAAGGCCACTTGAGATGAGAGGCCATCATCTAAGTCAAAAATAGAAGTATATACTGGACTAGTACTAATGGCTAGTAACAAAGAATCAAGCAACTCAGAAGCCAGCATCGATGAAGGGGAGCAGCATCAAATAAATGTAGCAATGCAAGGGGAGAATCTAACTTCGAATTCGACATGGTAAGTCAGGTATATTTCTTATCTTTTGATTAACTATATTTTGGTATAAAATCCATATCTACAACTATATATGAACTGAAAACCAAAAATGAAAATTTTAAAAATAAAAATTTAGAAATAAAAATAATCTTAGCAAAATCATACTTAATAGAGGATTTTGATAAATTAAAAATTAAAAATGCTAATTTGAAAACATAAATAGAAAATTTAAAAAATTCTGCATGTTCAAATTTTACTACATCAAATTAACAAGGACTAAATTGGTACTATAGATTCCACAAGAGTCAAATCAGAAAAATAACTAACAGGTATATTCCGAGAAAGTACTTGATCAATCCAGTAGGAAGAAACTTATATAGAATTCTAAAATCATGCTTAGACTAAATTTCTTGTGCATATTTCTAATTTTAATTTGATTTAATATTTATCTTTTAATTGCCTAACATTTTAAAATTATTTCATATAATTTTTGTTTACAATTAATTAGATCTAATTTTTTTCTAAGAATAAGAATCTCATTACTAATCTGTAGGAAAATTTTCAAAATTGTTTGACTGTTGTATTAATTGTTATGAATTTTTTTAACAAAAATCATATTTTTAAGTTAAAATTATTTTGCAAATTAACTTTTGAAAAATTTATTTTTCTATGATAAAGTATCATGTTCTCTATCAAAGAAAATATTTTTGAAATTTTTTGATAGTTAATAAATTTTCTATGAATCTTTTTATCCAAATGCTAAATTTAAATATTAAAAATTCTTGAAAATTTAATTTTTCTATAAATATATTTGCTCTATTACATTTTCAAAAAATATTTTAAGATTTTTTGAGCTTAGAAATTATTTTTAAAAAAATTATTTTTGAAAAAAATATCTTTATGTAGAAAATAATTTATTTATGCTTGAATTAATTTAATTTTTTGTGAAAATTTTATTACTACTTTGGATATGTCTACTTAATAGTTATAAAAAATTTTCAAAATTTTTCAATAAATAAAAATACTTTTTATAATTAATTTGTTTCAATTTCCTTATAAATCACAAAATTCAGTTTTCATATTTATCTTTTTCTAAGTGTTAGTCACTAATTCTGGAGCCCTTAGTTTATTTAATCCCTATTTTTTAATGTGATCAAAAGGGGAGAATTATATATTAAGTCTAAGGGTAGGTGCATTTTCATTTGCATATTTAAGTTGCATATTTATTTATTTTAATGTTTGGTTTAATCCTAAATTAACTTGAGTTGATGCACATCAAAAAGGGGGAGATTGTAAGTACCTCGTTATAGTTTTGGTGTGATCAACCAAGTCAAGTTAAGTCTTATGTATGTTCTAAGTGTACAAGAACTTAGGAGAATAGGAAGTCGAGCGAAAGACATAGCTAGCGAGAAGGACGCACGGGAGAGAGTCAACGAGCTCGGTGCGTCTGAGGGATGAGGTGCTACGGAAGAGTACATTGGCGGACGAGAAGGAAGCACGCAGCGTTTCCAAGATATGAGAAGTCAGAGCGGAAGCTTGCTCGAGGAGAAGATCAGAAAATGGGTTCGGGTGAGCCCTATTTTGGATGACTAAAATTACCCAAGCGAACGGAGCCGAAAAGGAGGAAAACATGACAATCAACAAGGAGTTGACTATTCAGGCGCTTGGACTTGGTCCAGGCTACTGGACCCCCTAGGGATAAAAGTATATCCTTAGCTTGTTGTTATGAACCGTTGCGATGTGGATAAAGTTTTATCCACGCCTAGACACCCAGACCCCTTCCAAGCGCCCGAAGCTACCATGGTGATCAGAAGTCCAACAGGAAGTTGACACGAGATGTTAAGTCTAAGTGGGTCAAAAGTTGACTGGACACTTAGTGAAAAAGTCCCAACAGGTCACAGTTGATCAGATGTTGGGAAAGCAAACCCTAGATTTGATCATGCAAGTTAGGATTGGGTAATTGATTGAACCTGAGCTAATTGATTGGAGAAATCAATTAAGCTCTTCCTAATAGATCAATTGATCGATTGAGAGCTGTTTGTCACGAGAGAGGAGAAGGTTTGAATCAATATAGGCAATCAATTAAGCCTTCACTAATAGATTGGGAGCCTAAATTGTGAGAACAAAGAGGTGCTAAAACGATTGACAATAGATGCAACCCTCTCTAATCGATTGGGTCGATTGATTGGGGAGTTTTTTTGTCATGAGGAATTTAATCGATTAGGTAATCGATTGAGAGGAATTTGTGAGTAAATAGTGGGCTTTTAAATCGATCAGGTGATCGATTGAGGTCATCTTAATTGATTAGGTAATCGATTGAGAGAAGAAGAAAAGAATCATTATGAGGTTTGGATGGCTGGATTTGCTTAGATCTAATGTGGCAATCGATTGGGGGTAAGACCAATAAATTGGGAGCTCTTATCCATGCGATATAAAGGCTTTCATTAAGATTCAAGTGCATCTCTTCTTCTTCTCTCTTCATCGCCAATTCTTGAAGCTTCTTAGAGATAAGTGTTGCTACACTTTCCATTTATCAAGAGGAAATCCATAACAATAAGGGATCAAAAGAAAAGGTTGTTTATTGTTGTATTTATTTCCTTATTCTTGTTATATTTCTTATGGTATTTTTCATATTTGATTGTACGAAGCTTCTTAGCCTCCTAGAAGGAGGTTTTCATAGTATATCGTGAGTGAGGAGAGTGGACCCTTGGATTAGTTACCTCAAGGAGATGGATACCAAGTAAATCAAGGGTGTTAATATTGCTTCAAGTTTTCCACTACAAATCATCATCAATGAAATGATTAGAGTTAATCACTCTCCTCTAGCTCCCAAAGTGTCCTAACAAGTGGTATCAGAGCAATGTCACACTTCATTGGACTAATCGCTGAGAGAGCAATGAGCTAGAGGAGGAAGAAGAAGCTTTGAAGCTTGAAGCCCTAAATTTCAACAAGTTAAAGGACTTATCTTCAAAGAAGCTCAACTTTAAAATGAATTTCTAAGATGGACTCGGATTTGACATTTAAGCACCTCTATTATTCCAAACAGGAAGCTTTGACATATGGAAATCAAGAATGAAGTGCTTCTTGATGATGGATATAGAGCAATGATTTGCTCTACTGGAGGGTTTTAAAGCCCAAAGAGTTTCAAAGAAGAAATGGACTGAGGAGCAAGTCAAGAGGTGTGAGGCAAATGATAAGATATCAAATTATTCTTAATTTATTGTCAAGCATCCTATTATGCAAAATTGGGGAGTATCAAGATGCCAAGGAGCTATGGAGAAAATTGGTAAAGTTTCATGAGACTCATCATCAACGAAACACAATGACAAAGGAAAAGAGAGAAACTCTTTGTTTTGTATGCATGAGGATTCGGAAATTGAGAGGTACTCAACATCGGAGGATAAAGTTGAAGAGGCATCCACCTCAAGGATTGAGGGGAAGCGCCAATCATTGACACTAGAGCAAGAAAAGAAGTCATGTGCTACACTTACAAGAAAAGGTATAAAAATTTTAATTTATAAAAATAAATATCATATTATTTGCTTTGAGTGTAGGAAAAGAAGATACTATAAGAGTAAGTGTCCTAATTGGAGAAGAAGAAGACCCAAGTGGCACCCAAGGGCAAGGAGAAGCCAAAGGAGGTTGACCCCGTGATATGTAAGGGCAAAGAGCACATCGTATGCTTTTCTTATAATCAAAAGAGATATTCCTAGAACTAATGTCCAAGGGAAAGAGATTCGATCAAGAAAAAAGGAGAAAGCTCAAGTTAAGGGGGAGCTTCCAAGGGCAAGCCTAAGATGCCATTAGTTAATGATACTTATTTAAATCATGATAAAATATATGTTAGAAATAATTTTTATCATTTTAATGTGATTTATCATGAAAATAAGAAGCATAAAAAATCTAGAAAAAATTATAAATCTTTTCATGATAGGACTATCTTAACTAAGGATAGGAAACTAGATAATAATTTATGCAAGAAATTAAAATAAATTAAATATGTGCCTAAAAAGAAAAGTATCCAAGGCAATAATAGAAAATCCAAATTTAAGAATTTAAGGATGGAAATCAAGTTTTGAGGTCAAAACTTGATAAATTAGAAAAATCCCTTAAAAGAATGGAAAATTTAGTTAAGGGGGTCAAAAGAGCAAAACCTAGATTTAAGAAAGCTAGAGTCATCCAAGGGCAAGAAGGGTTTAGGGGTACAAACCTAAGTCGAAGGAAAAGATGGTATCTTATCATAGAGTTCTAGGTCTAGGAGTCAAGCCAAGGTTATAAGAGAGGCTATCCTTAGAGTTGACCTTGAGGAGACTAGTGTGAACAAGACTTCTAAGAAGCCTAGGAAGATCATTAGGAAGATATCCCTAGTGAATACCTAGAACACACAAAGAGCACCAATATGTTTTGGATTTTTAAAAGTGTGTTCTCTATACCCTAAGCGGGTTTTGAATGTGTCAACTCTAAATAGAAGGGTAGTTAACTCAATCATGATAAAGTTGTCACTTTGGGACATTTTCAAGGTAATATTACACCTTGAAAATGAAGGTTTAATTTTTTACTCTTGAAAGAGTAAGAATGTACCAATAAATTTGAGGAATTGATGACTAAATTGGCACAATTAGGAGAAGTCAAAGAAATGTCTAAGTTAAGATTTTGATATTTTCTAAGAAGAAAAAGGGTAAACTTAGGTTTAATTTTAAATTTAGCATTTAATTAGTGATACTTAGATAGATAATATAGATAATTTCTTTATGCTAAAATTATCATGACCTATCATATGTCATGGCGTCATTTCTCTTGCATTCATATGTTTATGAAAAATATTATATGTTATGTCATACATGGATTATTTAGATATGATATATTTCTTTTTGGAAATACTCATTTTAATGTATGTCATAAGCATTATTTTAAATCTTTGTAACAAAGGACAATGACATAAATTGACATCCTAGGTTGGATGATCGAAATTTTAAATACCTAATTAGAAGTGCATGATCCCTTAGTTTAGGGAAATCCTATTATATCTTACAAGAACAATAATATTGACTTGTATGTATATTGAGATACATTAGATACAAATGAGATGTTAGAAAGATGAACAAAACTCAAGATGTTGATTTAGTACATCCTTTTGGAGTTTTAGTATCATCAAAACATAAGATTAGGTGAAGTCCAATCATTGAGAAAGTAAGTGTACAAGTCATATTCATTTAGCCTAAAGAACATAGTTGGAAATTTATTTTGAAAATCATTTCAAAATCATGTTGGAAAACTTTGGTGAAGTCTATCTTTTGATAAGAATAGGAATCACTATTGATTATTAAGATACAAAGTAGAGTGAAATATTAACATTTTTAATGGTTTCTAATTTTATATCAATCTTTGAAAATGAGGGTTATTTTCCTAGAAAATATTTTTTTCATAATAGTATATGATATAAATAATGTCTATATAAAATTTCATGATTTTTGGAAAATTGTAGAATTATTTAGGGATTTTTTAATTTTAATCTGAAATTGAAATAAAAAAAAATTGAAATAGGAATCGATCAGGCATGACTTAATCGATTGGTTCAATCGATTAAAATGATTTTCCATGAGCACATAGGCTTGTGGAATCAATCAAGTTAATCGATAAACATGGGCATAATCAGTTGAATCCCGACATCAATCAATTCAGAGAGGCTATAATCAATTGGTAGATGAAACCAATTGATTAAGAATGTTAATTTTGGCTGAAATGGTCTAATTTTAGTCCATTAAGTCACGTTTAATCGAGTTAACCATCCCTAACACTCTAAAGTGACTTGATGAGTATCTGAGGGTAATTTTCTTGATGAAAATAAGAAAGAAATGATTAAAGGGGGCTAATTTGGAGTTAAAGAGGATGTTTAGTTTCGATATTGAATTTTTAACCTCATAACTTCAATCTTCAGTTTCCTAAGGGTTTAAGAACTTCAAATCATTATTGGTGCATATTTTGAGGCCGAGGAGGTCTTCTTTAAAGACATTATTTATATTATTTTTGTGGATAAGGAGACAATGGAAGATTGAGAGCCTTCATTGTTATGGATAAATGCTCAAGGATGGGCATAGGATACAATGAAAAGTATGAGACTTTCATTGGATTCCCTTTTGTAAAGGCCACCCTTCTTACTACTACTACACTCTAAGGATGACCGTTACTTGCCGTTACTTGACTACTAACTCTACTTAACCGGTATGATTTAAAAAAAAAATCACATGGAAACCCTATCGAAAAATTTCGGCAGAGTCTCCCCTGTACCGGTGACCAAATCAACAATACAAATAATATATACTCAGTCACAGGCGGCTGGAACATATAATCACTCAACCACGCAGTATAATAACTCAATAAGAAGAATGAAACTACTCTAGCAATAGTAAACAGATAATACTCCAACAATAAAACATAACAAAGTGCGGAATAGACTCAATTACAATCTCAACTTCATCATAGCATTAAGGAGAAAAGAAAAGGAAACTCTAATCAGGTAAGTTTTAACAACTCCTTAGCAAACTCATGATCTCTCCATAGTCCAGCCATCACACACCTTCATCACCACCACCTTGTCGCCTTCCTTTCATACCTTAGCTTTTCCTTTATCTGCAGTAGGAGGAAATGCAGTCTATAAGCATAAAGCTTAGTGAGCGCTATCTACTCACAAAAACTCGATATGCATGTATACAAATAAAAACATGCTAAAACTGAATGCTAACATGTAAAGCTATTCATGCTCATAAATAGCAAAGAAATCAACTAACAGAAAAGCTAACATGTATAACTACTCATGCTCATAAATAGCAAAGAAATCAACTAACTGAAAAGCTAACATGTATAGCTACTCATGCTCATAAATAGCAAAGAAATCAACTAACTGAAAAGCTAAACATATATAGCTACTCATGCTCATAAACCAATAAAGGAAGCATACTAACTAAAATACTAAACATGTAAAGCTAAACATGCTCATCAACTAGCAAATAAATAACATGTAAGAAACTAAACATGTAAAAGCTGCTTAGCATAAAAGAAAGCTAAACTGGTTGATCTTTAAAACAAAGTGAAACTTACTTCATTTACTCTAAATTTATTCTTTTATTTCACTTGTTTAAAATTTATACTTTAATACTTGAAAATAATAATCAACTTCTCTTGGGCCCGGCATTATACCACTTTGCGCGCATTCTTAATAAGAATCGAGGTAGCTAATCCCGAAACTACTAAGATACTTCTAGGCCTTCTGCCTAGGGGCAACTTGGAGCCCATCCCTTGGACCTTGTGTCCGGTACATGCCCTTTAAAAGTAAAATACTTATTATCTTATTTACTTCTTCTTTAAATGCCTTGGCATTTTAATAAGCACATCGTGTGCCAAAATCCCTAAAGTCTTGACTTTGGGATCTACTTAAGGCCTTGGCCTTTTTCTTTCTTTTCTTTATCTTTCTTATACTTGTTCAAGTAAAATACTTGTTCTTATTAATAATTCCAATAAAGGAATGCTTCTACTAAACTAAAATGTTTAAGCAAATTCTAAATCTGATATGCTTAAACAATTCTAAACTCGAAAGGCTTAACTAAAAACAATCTGCATACAAGCTTAATCAAAATTCTGCATGCTATACTAATAAAATGCTGCATATTATGCTAATCAAAAATTCTGTACTATAAGCTTAATAAAAATCTATTCCAAAACTGAAATTCTGCATGCAATACTTATCAAAATCTGCAAGCAATACTTATAAAAATCTACTTATTAAAGTCTGCATACTATACTTATCAAATATGCATGCTATACTTATAAAAATCTACTTATTAAAGTCTGCATACTGTACTTATCAAATCTGCATACTACTAATAAGTTCCTGCATACTATTAATAAATTTCTACATTATAAACTTAATAAAATCTGCACTTGTAAGATTAATAAAAGCTGCATACTAGTACTTAATGAAATCTGCACATGCTCACATTACAGCAATTAAAAAAAACTGCTCGTGCTTATAAAATAAACAAGAAAAACTAAATTTTTAATGCTACTAAACAGGGTTGTTCATGTTTATTAAATAGCAAGAAAGCCAACACTACGTTCTTGGATTAAGGTTGTTCGTGCCCACTAAATAGCACAATTCAAGCTAAAACCTGCTGGGATTCAAAAACTTATGTAAAACTTGTTACATTTCTTCAAGCTATAAAATTCTGCATACTAACTTAACAAAATCTACATATCAGCTTATGCTTAATTCTGCATACAAACTAAGTTGATTGCTCACAAAACTTGCATTAAAAACTAAAACGATTGCTTACAAATCTACATTAAAACATGCATATCAAAATCTTCATGCCTACTGTATTTCCAAAGGAAGTGCATTCTTAAGGAGATGCAACTGCACTGCTACATATTTCTCTCATGCCTACTGTATGTACCATGAAAGTAAAAGCTTAATAAAATCTGCATTGCTTTATTTGACGTGCACAAACCAAACCTCATGCAACATATTGTTGGTGCAACCTTAGGTCAAGGTTGACCTGGTTGACCAGACTCGAGTTGACTTGACTCGAGTTATGTTTTGATGTTTGACGTGAACAAAAAAGTTGTATCTTGATGTTTGACAAGGATACAAGCTTGGGAGATTGTGGGTGCAACTCGTGGTCAAGGTTGACCTGGTTGATCCGAGGTGAATTGACCTGACATGGGAAAAGTACAAACAGGGAGTCTGGCATGGTGAAAAGTCCAAGCAGGGAGCTTGGCATGGGAAAAGTCCAAGTATGGAGACTTGGCACGGAGAAGTCCAAGTATGGAAGCTTGGCACATGGGAAGTCGGAGAGAGCTCGGTAGCTCGTTCTCCGGACTGAGGTCAGAGAGGGCTCGGGAGCTCGTTTTCTGGACCGGATGTGGAAAGTCCTGGTGAGTGAAGCCAGGCAGTCGGAAAGTCCTGGTGAGTGAAGCCAGGCAAGGGAAAGTCCTGGTGGGTGAAGCCAGGCAGACGGAAAAGTCCTGGTGAGTGAAACCGGGCAGATTGGAAATCCTGGTGAGTGAAGCCAGGTGAAAACCCTAGTGAGTGAAGCTAAGTGAAAGTCCTGGTGAGTGATGTCGGGCAAGGGAAAATCCAGATGGATCAAGGATGATCGGACATCTGGTGTTGAGAAGGTCAAGTAGGTCAAGAGAGTGACCGGATACTTGACACGAAGAGAAAAGTCCAAGTGGGTCAAAAGGGATTGACCGGACACTTGGTGGGGAGTCTTAGCAGGTCAAGGGAGTGACCGGATGCTAAGCATGATGTACCAACAGGTCAAGGTTGACCGGATGTTGGTTTGGGAGACTTGGGACTTTGTTTGGGCAAAAACCAAGCTCTGGATCGGTCTGGTGACCAATCAGATAACAAACAGAAGGCGATCATGGTTCTGTCGATCTGGGGACCGATCAGCATGGAGACTGATCGGTCCCCGGACCGATCAGGACGCTACCACTGAGGTGGGATCGGTCCAGGACCGATCAGATTCCACGCAGTGGCAACTCTGCAGCTTTTCCGATCGGTCCGGGGACCGATCAGGCCCTGATCGGTCCCCACGACCGATCGGTCCCCACGACCGATCGGTGAAGCTCGATCGGTCTCGATCTAGCCGTTGTGAGTAACAACGCCTGGGTTCTGCGTCTTCTGTCTTTGTTGCGGGTTCTTCGCAGGCAGAGGTCGAAGGCTACAGGGCTGTAAATACTGTTCTTCCTCTCCTTCTTCTAGCTTGTTGCTGCTTGCGATCTGAGCTTTGTTTGAGCTCTCCCTAGTAAGCTTCGTATGAGCTTCCAGTCGACGGTCAGCTGCTGCTGTTGTCCGAGAAGTTGTTGCTTCACAGGCAGTCGACGAGAAGGCGAGTTAGTGTTTGTACATTGTCCTTGTCTTTCTACTTGTATTTCTTGTACTCCTTCTTGTTGTTGCAAGTTTTTGTGGCGAGGTTTCTCCACCCAGAAGGAGTTCATATTAGCCGGTTTTTCGGGGGCTCATCCACCGACGGATTGACTGGACTCGTCCACCTTACGGACACGCCGAGGAGTAGGAGTTTATCTTCGAACCTCGTTACATCGGTTTGTTTGAGGTTTGTCTTCTTTCCCTTTCGTTTCTGTGTTTATTTCCCGCTGCGCTAACACGTTTTGTAGAAACACGACGATTTGGGGTCGGATATTCACACCCCCTCTCTAGCCTCCGTACGAAGGATCCTAATAAGTGGTATCAGAGCGAGGCGTGCTCTTCGTCGGATTAACACCCGTGGGAGCACAAGCTAGAGAATGGATAGACTCGGAGAAGACATTACGTTTCTACCCTTCTACGAGTGCTGCGACTTCGCGTATTGGAAGGTAAGAATGAGGTATTTTCTTATGTCTAACCTTGAAAATTGGAGTTGTGTTCAATTAGGTTTCAAGCCTCCGATGGACAAGAAAGGAGAAACCCTAGAGAAGAAGGAGTGAACCAAGGAGCAAATCCACCAATCAACCATCAATGATGAGGTAACAAAAATCATTGAATTTTCTTTACCTAATGATATTTTGTGTAAGATAGGAGGATACAATAATGCCAAGGAGTTGTGGGACAACTTGGCCAAACTCCATGAGGAGAGCCCCACTTCAAGCCATGAAGAGGAGCCTAGTGAGCCGAGTAGCTCACATCGTGGAGGTGAGGAATTAGAAGTTGAGGGCTACTCAACATCTAAAGAAGAAGAGGAGGTGAGTTCTTCTTTAAGATCGGAGCATGAAGAAGAAGCTTCTACCTCCGGGAGGGATGAAGAAGAGAGCATCCATCCATCCTCAACCCTAGGTAACTCAAACACTTTAAGTTCAAGTAAATTGCATATAATGTGTTTTGAGTGTAGGGAATTTGGACATTACAAGAGTAAATGTCCAAAGAAGACTAAGAAGACTCCACCGGCGCCAAAGTTCAAGGAAGTCGGAGTCCCAAAACGTAAGGGCAAGGAGCACGTGGTGTGCTTCCAATGCAAGCAACGGGGACACTATAGGAGTCAATGTCCAAGGGGGAGGCAATCTCACAAGGACAAAAGACCAAGCACGTGTAAAGGGGGAGCGAAGGCAAACCCTAAGGTATCCTCTAAGGTTCATTCTTGCACTTCTAATAAGATACATGCTAGTAGTCTTATTGCAATTGTCAAGAATGATAAGCATGATAATCATAGAAATCAACATGTGTGCTTAGGTGCTAAACATCTTAGCCTAGATAAGAACAATACTAGGAAGGCCAACCCTAGGATTAACTCATCTAAGGCTAAGGAGAACCTAGGTAGAAACCCCAAGACAACTAGACATATGCCTAGGAACACCTCAAGAAAGAATGACAAATTAAAACTTGAGGTATTAGAGAAGGAGAATCAAGTCTTGAGGTCAAGACTTGATACTTTGGAAAAGGCTCTTAAGAACTTGGAGAAGTCATCTCTAGGGTTTAAGGGTCAAAAACCAATGTCCAAGGACAAGAAAGGTTTGGGTCACAAACCTAAGTCCCAAGTGGTCAAGCCCACTTATCATAATGTTCCATTCGATTATGGAACAAAATCTAGGACTAGGAAGACCATCACCAAGGTCACAAGGGGAGTCACCCCTAGAGTTGATCTTGATGAGTCCCAAATGACCAAGGCTTTAAAGCCTAAGAGGGTCATTAGGAGGGTTGCTAGGGAAGTTATTCCTAGTGAATATTTAGTGAACCCAATGAGCTCAAATAGGTATTGGGTTCCTAGGAGCATCTTCTTTACCCCATAGATGGGTTAGAGAGTGTCAACTCCGATTAGAAGGGTAGTTAACCCAACTTTGAGGAAATTGACGCTCAAGGAGCATTTTCAAGGTTTTTGGGAACCTTTGAAAATGAAATGGAATATTTACTCCTTGGAAGAGTAAAATGTGCCATCATGGAAAATGATGATGTTAATTTCAATTGGCACAATTTGGGAAAATCTAGAGAACCCTTGAGGAAAAATGAAACATGCCAAGATTTGAGAATAAATTTGATCTTTAAGTGGCATGAATGAATCTAGAGTTCAAGAAGTGTCAAAATTAGGATTTTGGCATATTAGGGCAATCAAGGGTTAAAGCTTAAGTATTAGCTAAGGCTAAGGATACTTAGATAGGTAATCTAGGTATGTCTTATTCATGCTAAATCTTGCCATGATTGTTTGCCCTCACATGTCATGACATCATATTTAAGTTTATCTTTTGAAATGTCATGATAATGCTTAGGTTAGTTTTATGTCATGTTTATTTAAGTTCCAAACTTTATGCCATGACATCATGACATTGGCACATGCTTCTATTTATGATATTATTTCATGCCATGTCATCATCTCTTGCATTAATGATCAATTTAAATTGATTTAAGGATAGAAACATAATTTGATATTGAGATCAAATTGGTGTTTAGAAAATGCATGAGAACTTAGCCTAAGATGACCTAAACCCATATCTCACATCAAAATTGACTTGGATGTGTTTGATACACTTTAGATGTGTCTGAGATATTAGGATCATGAGTTAGAATCAAGGTACATAGTTCTTTTACCTAGATGAGCCTAATTCAAGAGATTGGAGGATCATAGGGAAAACTTGTGTACAAGTCATGTACATATAGTCCTAAGATTATGGTCCTAAATTAAAGGGTTTAAAATCATTTTAAAATTGATTTGAAAAACCTTGATGAAGCTTTTCTAGTGATAGCATTCATCATTGAGCAAAATGATACAAAGATGAATTAAACTTTGAATTATTTCAATAGTTTTTGAACTTTGTATCAAGATTTGAAAATGGAAGTTATTTTCATCTAAAACTATTTTTCCATGATAGTATATGGTATGAGGAATGTATCCTCAAAATTTTACGATTTTTTGAATTTTCTGTAATTTTCTGTGAATTTTTGAATTTCTCCCGGGGAGAAAAATCAGAAATCTCTGATTTCAGAAGTTGGATCGGTCACCGGACCGATCCAGAGAAGTCCTGATCGGTCTGGTGACCGATCAGTGATGATCCAGAAAGCGAGGATCGATTTGAGAATCGATCCAAGGGGTTCCTGATCGGTCTGGGGACCGATCAGTGCGTGCCGAATTTCTGATTTTCAGCAGGTGTCTGAAATTTCAGTTTTTGGGAGTTGAGTTTCGGATTTCTAAAGGTTTGAAACTCTCCAAGACATTGTTGGTGCAATGGTCAAGGGGGAGTTGACCTTTAGGGGGAGTCTTACCTAATTGTCAAGGGGGAGTTGACTTTTAGGGGGAGTTGACTTTTAGGGGGAGTTTTTACTTCTTAAGACTTTTGAGGATTAGTGATAAGGAATTGTCACTAAGATTGAGTGTTGAGTTTAGTATCAAGGGGGAAATTAAGGGTTTCAATGAAAGGTATGAGACTTTCATTGGGAAGAAACTCTTGACCTTGATTCCCTCTTTTTGATGTGTGTCAAAAAGGGGGAGAGATGTCCAAAGGGGGAGAATGGGAGAATGTTTTGGAAAACCTAAGTTAGGTTATCGGGTTAACCTGTCCAAAGGGGGAGAATGGGAGAATGTTTTGGAAAACCTAAGTTAGGTTATCGGGTTAACCTAACTTGTTTATGGGTTTTGTCAAACATCAAAAAGGGGGAGATTGTTGGTGCAACCTTAGGTCAAGGTTGACCTGGTTGACCAGACTCGAGTTGACTTGACTCGAGTTATGTTTTGATGTTTGACGAGTTATGACGATGTTTGACGTGAACAGAAAAGTTGGATCTTGATGTTTGACAAGGATACAAGCTTGGGAGATTGTGGGTGCAACTCGTGGTCAAGGTTGACCTGGTTGACCCGAGGTGAATTGACCTGACATGGGAAAAGTCCAAACAGGGAGTCTGGCATGGTGAAAAGTCCAAGCAGGGAGCTTGGCACGGGAAAAGTCCAAGTATGGAGACTTGGCACGAAGAAGTCCAAGTATGGAAGCTTGGCACATGGGAAGTCGGAGAGGGCTCGGTAGCTCGTTCTTCGGACTGAGGTCAGAGAGGGCTCGGGAGCTCATTTTCTGGACCGGATGTGGAAAGTCCTGGTGAGTGAAGCCAGGCAGTCGGAAAGTCCTGGTGAGTGAAGCCAGGCAAGGGAAAGTCCTGGTGGGTGAAGCCAGGCAGACGGAAAAGTCCTGGTGAGTGAAACCGGGCAGATTGGAAATCCTGGTGAGTGAAGCCAGATGAAAACCCTAGTGAGTGAAGCTAAGTGAAAGTCCTGGTGAGTGAAGCCGGGCAAGGGAAAATCCAGATGGATCAAGGATGATCGGACATCTGGTGTTGAGAAGGTCAAGTAGGTCAAGGGAGTGACCGGATACTTGACACGAAGAGAAAAGTCCAAGTGGGTCAAAAGGGATTGACCGGACACTTGGTGGGGAGTCTTAGCAGGTCAAGGGAGTGACCGGATGCTAAGCATGATGTACCAACAGGTCAAGGTTGACCGGATGTTGGTTTGGGAGACTTGGGACTTTGTTTGGGCAAAAACCAAGCTCTGGATCGGTCTGGTGACCAATCAGATAACAAACAGAAGGCGATCATGGTTCTGTGGGCTTACTGATCGGTCTGGGGACCGATCAGCATGGAGCCTGATCGGTCCCCGGGACCGATCAGGGACGCTACCACCTGAGGTGGGATCGGTCCAGGGACCGATCAGATTCCACACAGAGAGTTGGGCAACTCTCTGTGAAGCCTTCTGATCGGTCTGGGGACCGATCAGGCAAGGCCCAGACCGATCAGGGTGAAGCCTGATCGGTCTGGATCTAGCCGTTGTGAGTAACAACGGCTAGGTTCTGCGTCTTCTGTCTTTGTTGCAGGTTCTTCGCAGGCACATGTAATATAAAGAGGTCGAAGGCTACAGGGCTGTAAATACTGTTCTTCCTCTCCTTCTTCTAGCTTGCTGCTGCTTGCGATTTGAGCTTTGTTTGAGCTCTCCCAAGTAAGCTTCGTGTGAGCTTCCAGTCGACGGTCAGCTGCTGCTGTTGTCCGAGAAGTTGTTGCTTCACAGGCAGTCGACGAGAAGGCGAGTTAGTGTTTGTACATTGTCCTTGTCTTTCTACTTGTATTTCTTGTACTCCTTCTTGTTGTTGCAAGTTTTTGTGGCGAGGTTTCTCCACCCAGAAGGAGTTCATATTAGCCGGTTTTCCGGGGGCTCATCCACCGACGGATTGACTGGACTCGTCCACCTTACGGACATGCCGAGGAGTAGGAGTTTATCTCCGAACCTCGTTACATCGGTTTGTTTGAGATTTGTCTTCTTTCCCTTTCGTTTCTGTGTTTATTTCCCGCTGCGCTAACACGTTTTGTAGAAACGCGACGATTTGGGGTCGGCTATTCACACCCCCCTCTCTAGCCTCCGTACGAAGGATCCTAACACATATCTTTATGCTTACTGTCCACAAATGAAAAAAAAAACCCGGATGCACAGCAACTCCAGAAAACTGTTCTTACCCTTCTCATTGTGCAACCGAACTGCCCATTAAGGTAACAACCAATAGAATTTTGAACATGAAACTCAATTAAAAGGGTTGAAGGGTCAACATGCTTCGAAATTAAAGAAGGAACAAGAATCCGAAAGCAAAGCAAAGAAGAAAGACAAAATCGCGGAACTACTCCTACTGCAGGTGAGTAGCAACTCACCTCTTGTTCTTGCACTTACAACCGTAAGAGACAGCTTCTAGGGCTTCGGAGAAACTCATGATCTCGGCCTCTTCTTCGCGTCTTCGAGTTCTCCTCGTCGAGGTGATCACACACGGTGAAGACCGGCTGGAAAAACCCTTAGCCGGCGCCGGAGGGAGGAAACCTAGCTCCGTTGCCCTTTCTTCCGCCGAGAGCAGAAAATCGCCTCGCCGCGCCGCGCGTGCGTGAGAGGAGAAGAGGTGAGAAGGAATTAGGTCACGGGAAATAACTTAAGTCCTCTCCTTATAACTTGAGTTTTATTTCTGTTCTTTACTATAACTTAAATTAATTCCGCCCTTACTTTGATCACAAAATACCCGCGGAACAATTGGCTAGCCTGGACAGGTAAAGGTTTGGCTGAGTCAAAGGTCGTTAGTTCGAACCTTGCCTCAGCCCTTTATTTTGGTATTTTTTGTTCCCTTTTATGGCTTAAGGCTAACTCTGACTTAAGATCAATTGAGTTCCTATTTGCTCATGAAATATTTGTGGAACACTTGGTTATCTCGCTTCACTTAAGGCTTATGACTTGTCCGAGGTCTACGGGTCGAACCTCGGCTGGAGCTTTTTATTTTTTTGAAACTTCTTCCTCTTGGTAAAAATACCAAACGAACTCCAAAAATTACATAAAAATACTCCAAAAATTCCTAAAAATCTCTAGAATATTTCTATAACATTTCTAAATTATTTTAAGGACTTTTGGAACTCGAAATAGGGAAAATTGGGTCGTTATACCTTTGAACAAATTGACTTTTCGAAAGAGTTTTTGATGTATGTTAAAGGGAGAGAAAAATATAGGGTTTAAGTTAAAAACCTTCATTCATGCTTAGGCATGAGATAAAGTTGGGCTAATGGGTTAGCCTAACTTAAACACATTGTCAAACATCAAAAAGGGAGAGATTGTTAGTGTAATCATTCTCGAGTTAAAGTTGACTAGTTTGACAAAGATCGAGTGGGTTTGAGCTTGAGTTTCGATATTTGGACATTATGCGGGACAATATGTGAAAAGAAGTCAAATAAGTTATGGTTGACCGGATATTTGATGATATATGAGACGGAAGTCAAGTAGGCCATGATGGACTTGATACTTGATTGGAAAGCCTTAACTAGAGACAAGGTGAAGTCCTAACTCTCGAGTTAGGTAAGGGCAAAGTCCTAACTAGAGGTTAGACAAAGAAAAATTTAAGTGGGTTAAGGAGGGCCGCACATTGACAAAGGAAAATCTTTACCGCGTTTAGACAAAAAAAAGTCCAATTGGGTCAAGTTGGACCACACGTTGACAAAAGAAAGTTCTAATTATGGTTAGGCAAGAGAAAAATCTAAGTGGATCAAAGAGAACTGTACTTGATGATCGGAAGTCCAACAAAAAGTTAGCATGAGATGTAATGTCCAAGTGGATCAAAGGTTGACAGGACACTTAGTGAAAAAATCCCAACAGATCACAATTGATCAAAATTTAGGCAAGGGAACCCTAGATTTGATCATGCAAGTTAGAGTGGGCAATCAATTAGGTCAATCGATTGACCCTGAGCCAATCGATTAGAGCAATCGATTAAGCTCTTCAAAATTGATTAGCTGATTGATTGAGAAATATTTGTCGTGAGAGAGGAGAAGTCTGAATCGATTGGGGCAATCAATTAAGCCTTCACCAATCGATTAGTCAATTGATTGGGAGCCTAAATCGTGAGCAGAAAGAAGTGCTAAATTGATTGCCAATCGATTCAACTCTCTCCAATTAATTGGGTCGATCGATTGGGGAGTTGTTTTGTGACGAGGAGTTTAATTGATTTGGTAATCAATTGAGAGGAATTTGTGAGCAAATAGTAGACTTTTGAATCGATCAAGTGATCGATTAAGGTCGTCTTAATCGATTAGGTAATCAATTGGGAGAAGAATAAAAGAGTCATTGCGAGGTTTGGATGGTTGGATTTGCTTGAATCAAACGTGACAATCGATTGGGGGTAAGGCCAATCGATTGAGAGCCCTAATCTGCACGATATAAAGGCTTTCGTGAGGATTCAAATGCATCTATTATTCTCTGCTCTTTTCGCCAGTTCTTGAAGCTTCTTGAAGATAAGTGTTGCTGCACTTTCTTAGTATCAAGAGGTAATCCACAGTAACAAGAGATTAAGAGCAAAAGTTGTTTATTGTTGTATTTATTTCCTTATTCCTATTGCATTTTTTGTATTTCTCGTATTTACTTGTACGAGGCTTCTCTGCCTCCTAGGAGGTTTTCATAGTATATTGTGAGTGATGAGGAGAATGATCCCTTGAATTAGTTGCCTCAAGCAGGTAGAGCCGTCAATTTGGGTTAGGCCCGTCGGGTTGGCCCGCCCCGCCAAACCAATTAAGCGGGTTGGGTTGGAATTTTATCAACCCAAGTCCGCCGCGGGCTAACCCGCCTAGGCCTGCGACCCGCGCGGGTCGGCCCGCGATGGGCTTAGGTTGGCCCGCGGGTTGAGAAACACATGTAAGCAGTTTATATCAGTAGTCAATGTTACAACTATGAGAGTATCAGGGGTTAAATTATAGCATTTCATTATCTTCTTCGTTGAGAGGAATACTAATTAGGAAAAACTCATACTTGTGAAGTTGAGTGTGATAGACAAAAGTTACAGAAATATATATGCACACAAAGTCGATTAATCTTAAAAGTAGATGACCTTCTTATTTGATTCGTTTATGGGATAAATCTGAAACATACATTATGCACAATGAAGAGCTTGGTGTGTGTACCCAAACTAGATGGTCTTCTTAAAAGTAGATGACCTTCTTATTTGATTCGTTTACACACGCACAACCAGGGTACCATTGATCTAAACTGCTCGACGCACAGCCAGGAGTCCTAATTATTATTCCTCTTCGTTGCACAATTTTATGCCAGTTTATTATCTTTCTTTGTTATAATTTTAAAATAAAAATAGTATTTTTGACCCAACATAAATACTTGTTTATGCCCATTTATATTTAAAATACTTGTTTATGAATACATTTGATTGATAAAATATTTCCGAAGTAAAACATTGAAGATATGAACTTTTTTTTTAATTTTTTTAAAAAATTTGATAGGCCCGCGGGTTGGTCCGCCAAAACCGCGACCCGCCTTGGATTGGGGTGGGTTGGAAATTTCCCAACCCGCCAAGTTAACGGCCCACCCCACCCCACCCCGCCCCGCCAAATGATTGGCCCGCCACGAGCCGACCCGCCCCGCCATGGGTTGGCCCGTCTGACAGCTCTACAAGCAGGTGGATACCAAGTAAAATCAAGGGTGTTAACATTACTTCAAGTTTTTCGCTGTAAATCATCATCAACGAAGCGATTGGAGTTAATCATCCCCCTCTAACTTCTAAAGTATCCTAACAATTTAATTATTGAAATTTAATTTAAATCATTATTTATATTTATCTATTATATGACATATCTATTGTATGATCTAATTTTATTGTACATATATCAATGTAATATTAATCTCCATCTTCATATCTTAGGAGACAGAGTGATTATGAAGAAGTTTAACGTACATCAACAAATGAAAAAAACAAACAAAAAAAGGGAAATCGAAAGAGGCTTAGTAGATGGACAAAGACTAAAAATTAGTTTCGCCAGGTGTAGAAGTCCCAAAGAAAGTTAGTAAATGAATGTCCAATAAGCGTTGATACATAAGTCCCAGTCTTGGTGACTCAAGTGACCAATAGGCATCGACGAGATGATTCAAAAAGTTAAGGTTTGACTCGGAGGATGACAGGTGTTGTTAATGAGACGAGTGATTTTTGAGAGATTACAAGCGATTGCAATCTTAAATTTTTTGGTAGAATTTTTACTTAGGTGTGTATTTACTAAGGAACAAATGTCTTAGATTATAATAGGAATAAGTTTGCTCTCGACTTAAGCCAAGATATCTCTAAGCAGATTCAATCAATTGAAAGTTTATTTTAGTTTAGATTAAGTTCTCTCCTCTCGAAGACCTAAAAATAGTTTGATGTTTTTTAAATTATATTATTTGTAATGGGATTTTAAGGAACAACTCACTAATTTAATTCTTCCTTTTCTTTAAGGTAAAAATATGAATCCCATAACATACAGCGCAAGCTCCTCCTCACCTTCCTCACCTAACTCGAGGTCGCCGATAATAGAGATAAAAGAGAAATTATCGAATCAAATCAAATTAAGTATTAGAATTATTCTAATAATTCTGTTATAATTATTAGAATAATTCTAAGAATAAGTTTTAGAATTATTCTATTATTTGTTAATTGGTTATTTGACCGAGTACTTGTTTAAACCCTATATATTGTATTGTCCTTAGGGCAAATATCAATCAACAACAAGATTTATTATTGCTCCCACCTCTTCCTATTATTCTTCTATCTGTTGGTGCGGGAAGCATCCGACGATCGAATCCGAGTTTTGATAATGACAAAGGATTCAAAGTTAAGGTGCTTTGTGATCTGACAGCTTTTGCTGAGTGTTTCAGGAAAGTCCTAGCTGCGGTTAGGCAAGGGAAAACCCTAGGGGGCGGTAACCCTAGGTCATAGGGGGTGGTAACCCTATGCGGAAAGTCTTGGCAGGTCGATGGCTTCAGGCAAAAGTCCTAGGGGGTGGTAACCCTAGGTGGAAAGTCCTGGTGTCGCGAACCAGGTGAAAGACTGGACTAGCCGGGAAGCGGATGTCCAGCAGGAAGTCCGGAAGCGTCGAGTGCTGAGCAAAAGTCCAGTCAATCTGGAGGATCGACTGGCAACAGGTAAATCTCCTGAGTGGAGTAGGTGAGGACGCGTTCCCCGTAGAGGGAACAGTAGGCGTCGGGTCGACCTAGGATTTCCGGTTGGAAATCCGAAGTCAGACTCGGACAGCTCGAAGACTGTCAGCTCTTTTTTTAGTATGGAATATCAGTTTCTAACGTTGTCTTGCAGGGTATGCAATTGCTCGGACTAACCTTGTTTTGCAGGAGAAGGAGCTCCTGGAAAAAGGTGGTCCGGGCGCCCGGGATGGATCCGGGCGCCCGGGACCAAACTTTATCCCTGCCGCGACTTCGCCACGTGGAGCATCCTGGTTGGTTGGCCACGTCACACTCCAGGCGCCCGGAAGGGATCCAGGCACCCGGAATATCATATATAAAGAGGGTCGAGGGAGCAGCTAAGAAACAACGAATACAATAACCTTCTAAGCAATCTCCCTGCGACAAGCTGCTAACGACTCGATCCAGAAAGTGCTGCAACGACACCCCGACAACCCGGAGCTTTAGATTTAGTCTTTTGTTGTCGGTATAATCTGTTTACTGCTTTGAATTGTAATTAGTCTGTAATATCTTTATCATGCTTATAGTTGTTGCCCACGGAAAGCGATCAAGGATCGCGGGCCTTCGAGTAGGAGTCGCCTTAGGCTCCGAACGAAGTAAATCTCCTTGTCTCTCTGTGTTTATTATTTCTTTATTCCGCTGCGTTTTTACTCGTTTGTTTTACGAATCGAAAGAAATAGCCACGAACGCTATTCACCCCCCCTCTAGCGTGGTCTCGATCCAACAATTGGTATCAGAGCGGGGTTATTTTGAATTGGTGCAACCACCTTTCAAAACAAAATTTTCTTTCGATTTTATATTTTTCGGAGTCAATTAGAATCTAGCCTTATAGCTTTATTCTAATTCTTTTATCGAATCGGCTTTTGCCCGAAGTTGGTGCAACACCACTCGAGCTCGTAATTATTACTATTCTTTATTCCCGCACTACTAATCCAAGACTTAGTCTTGGAACATATATTTTTGTTGTTTTTTGTTGCATATTACAAATGGCTCAACAAGAGGGGTTCAGTACTGTTCGTCCCCCACTATTCTCCGGAGATGATTTCGGTTACTGGAAGGGAAGAATGGAGACGTATCTGAAGATCCAGTTCGAAACATGGATGATCATTAAGACGGGACTTCAGCTACCTTCCGATGACGACGGCAAACCAACCCCCTGCGAGAAGTGGGACGCCTCTCTAATAAAAAAGGTGGAAGCCGACGCCAAAGCTACCTGCACCCTCCAGTGCGGCCTTACCAAAGAAGAACTCAACAGGGTCGGCCCGTTCTCTTCCGCAAAGGAGCTCTGGGAAAAGCTAGTCGAACTCCACGAAGGCACTAACGACACCAAGGTAAGTAAAAGAGATCTTTTACTTAATAAATTATATAATCTAAAGATGCAGGAAGGCGAGACGGCGAGTTCTCTACATGCGAGAATCCAAGACATCCTCAATTCTCTTCACGGAATCGGACAGAAGATAGAGAATCGGGACGTCATAAGGTATGTTTTAAACTCGTTTCCAAGGAACACATTGTGGGCATCAATGGTAGATGCCTACAAAGTTTCCAAGGACTTGTCTTCAATAAAATTAGACGAGTTATTTTGTGAGTTTGAACTTCATGAGTAGACTAATGCACAGCCAACCGAGAAAGGTATTGCGTTGGTTGCAGGTACAAGTCGAACACGGGAGCCGAGATCACGACGAAGAACGGAACCGGAGTCGGAAGTTGAACCAGACTCAGACGATGAAGACATTGAAATTACAACCGAGCTGGTAAACCTCGTAAAGAAGCTCTACAAGACGAAGGGCTTCAACAAAAGAGATCTAAAAAAGGTAGTGAAAACGAAGGAAGGTTCACAGAACTCAAAAATGAAGTTTGAAGTGACATGCTACGGGTGCAACCAAAAGGGGCACATCAAATCCAACTGCCCTAACCTGAAGGAGGTCAAAAAGCAAAGAAGGAAAAAGGTCCTTAAGGCAACATGGGACGAATCTTCATCGGAGGACGACGACGACGAGCTCGAGCAGACGAGTCTACTCGCATTAATGGCCCGGGACCAAATCGTCGAATCCGGAAGCGAGAGCGAGTCTGAGGCGGAGTCCGAGTAAAGCCACGGATCCGTATCCGTTTCCGAAGGACCAGACCCCGCTGTAAGTATCTCCCGGTTAAACATTTTAGTTAGTTACTTATTGCGCAAATTAGCTAAGTCAAACCTAAAAGTTAAGTCACTTCTAAAGGAAGTAACTGTCCTTAAAGAAGTGGCTGACACTAAACCCTTACCTGACCAGAGTCAGACTGAATTTCCAGCTCAAGTTCAAAAACTCGAGGAAGAAAATTCAAGTCTAAAAAATCAGGTTAAAGATTTAAAAACTACCTTAGAACGGTTTTCTTTGGGCTCCAAGAACTTGGACTTAATTCTTGGGAAACAAAGGGCCATTTACAATAGAACTGGGCTGGGATATAAAAGTAAATATAAATCTTACTTATCCTTAATAAACAAACAAAGTAGTAACTCAGTCCAAGCATGGGTCCCCAAGTCCAAATTGATCAATCAAGTTGGACTTGGTCAATACTGGGTCCCGAAGGATCAAATACACTACCTCGATAGACCATATCGAGGCCGTGATCCAGGGGGAGCAAAAAGAAAAATGATATTAAAAATATAAATTCAAAATTCAAAATTAACCTAGAAATTCAAAATTCAAAATTAAATTATAAATTCAAAAATTAAATTCAAAATTCGAAATTAAAATATCGAAATTAAAGTTAAATTCGAATTTAATTAAATCAAATTAAAATCCAAAGGAAGGCTCCAGATTATCTGATACCTCCAAACTTAATCAACCCGATAAGGGTAACCAAGAGTAGACTACCCGGCAGGGTAATTAAGGTTAGATAAAATGGGCTAGGTTTAACTTGACTCACGGTACTGGTGAAGTTTTTGGATGATAGTACGTTAGGGAAGCTTGGGCATCGCATGTCTAGGAAGATATGGCTTCGACCTGGTGCATTTGGCCAAGTAGAACTGACCGAAGCTACCCTTAAATGGATCCTAACTAGTTAGACCAAGGTTTAGTATTAAGCTCAATGGGTAGGACTATTTGGAAAACCTCAAAGACATGGTTACTTTAATGAGCTCCTTGTGACTCACCATAGCCCAGAAGTTTATCCAAAGAATGCTTACTTGTTGAACCCAAAGCTAAACCTGAATCTAACACAAAGTTAAACACAACCCTAAAAATTGAAATAATTCATCTCACAAAATAATAGGATCCCCTGATTGAAAACAGACATTGCGTGAGATGACTAAGCAAATTAAAAATTGAATATTCCTCAAAGTTACTTAAACTAAATTTCAAATCAAATCAACTTAAATCATTTGAAAATTTGAATTAATTCTCAATTAAACATGTTAAAAATCAAGTCTACTTAAGCATCTTTAAGTTAATTAAAACATTTTAAATTTTTTTTTATTATGAATTAAACTTTAAAACACTTTTCAAAACAATTACAACAATATGTCTAATTATTGTTAACTTAGCCTGGGTAAGATAAAATTCTAAAGGAGTCTACTTCAGTCAAACTATCTTTTTATCCATTAACAAGAAACCAATTCATTCACTTTATGTGTAGGAGTTGGATCAATGGATGTTGGATAGTGGATGCTCCAAACATATGACTGGAGATAAATTGAAGTTTTCAAAGCTCAAACTAAAAAATTTAGGATCAGTTGCATTTGGCAACAATGGTCAACTTAAAGTAATCGGAAGAGGTAATATCGAACTCAGCTCCGATTTTATTATTAGAAAAGTTCTGTTAGTCGAAAATTTCAATTTCAACTTACTAAGTATAAGCCAATTGTGTGATAGCGGATACTTAGTCACTTTTGACAAAGCTAGGTGTTTAGTCAAAAATATTGAAAATCTTGAAATTACACTTAAGGGACTTAGGAAAAATAATATGTACTCAATTAATCTACCCACATCCTCAATAAAGTGTTTAATAACACAGGAAGAGGAAACTGACTTGTGGCACAGAAGACTGGGTCACACTCACACTAGACTCATTTCAAGAATGAGTCATAATGGTCTAGTTAGAGGTTTGCCCAAACTAAAATTCATTGAAAACTCAATCTATAATGCTTGTCAACAAGGAAAACAAACTAAGTCAACACACAAATCAACAAATCTAGAAAGAACCAATTCGTTACTTGAGCTCCTTCACCTTGACCTATTTGATTCACATGGAGCCAAGTCACTAAGCAAGAACCAATATTGCTTAGTAATAATTGATGACTACTCTAGGTTTACATGGGTAAGATTCCTAAAAACAAAAGATGAAACCTATGAAATATTTAGTAATTTTTGCAAATTAATAGAAAATGAAAAAGATACTAAAATTAAAAGAATAAGAAGTGATCACGGGAGAATTTGAAAATCATAGATTTACTCAATTTTGTAAAATAAATGGATACCTACATGAATTTTCATGTCCTAGAACCCCTCAGCAAAATGGTCTAGTGGAACGTAAAAATAGAACACTACAAGAAGCCGCTAGAACTATGTTAAATGAATATAATTTAAATCACCAATTTTGGGCTGAAGCAATAAATACTGCAAATCATATTCAAAACAGAATTTTAATCAACAAATATCACAAGAAAACCCCTTATGAACTATATTATCATAAAATTCCTAACTTAAATTATTTAAAAATATTTGGGTGTAAAGTTCACATTTTAAATACTAAAGATTATTTAGGAAAATTCACACCCAAATCTAACCCAGGAATATTTTTAGGATACTCCTCAAATAGTAGAGCCTATAGAGTCTACAATCAAAACACCCTAAAAGTTGAAGAAACAACTAATATAATATTTGATGAAGAAAATAATCTACCAAATATAAATGTGAATGTTGAACCAAGAAATATAGAAGATGATGAAATTCAACCAAATCTTAATAAACCAGAGGAACCAGCCCCTGACCCAATTATAAGACCAACTAGGGCCAGTACCTCTCATCCACCTGACCAAATTTTGGGTGATCCAAACCTAGGAGTCAGAACTAGATCTTCCTATAGAATCCATAGTCAGATTGCCCTAATTTCTAAAATCGAACCTAAAACAATAGAAGAAGCACTACCTGACCCGGACTGGATCATAGCTATGCAGGAGGAATTAGCCCAATTTGAGAGAAACCAAGTCTGGGACCTTGTACCTAAACCCAAAGATAAATCAATAATAGACACCAAATGGGTTTTTAGAAATAAGTTGGATGATCAGGGTGATATCATAAGAAACAAAGCCAGACTAGTAGCCAAAGGGTTTAGTCAAGTTGAAGGATTAGACTATGATGAAACCTATGCATCGGTAGCTAGACTCGAATCCATTCAAATGCTATTAGCCTATGCAGCAAATAAAGGGTTTAAATTATACCAAATGGATGTTAAGTCAGCCTTTTTAAATGGTTTCATCAAAGAAGAGGTCTATGTAAGCCAACCCCCAGGATTTGAAGACTTAGACAATCCTAATCATGTATTTAAGTTAAAAAAGGCCTTATATGGACTTAAACAAGCCCCTAGGGCATGGTATGAACGGTTATCCAATCGCCTAATATCCAAAGGCTTCAACCAAGGTCAAATAGATCCAACTCTATTTGTAAAAACTGTAGAAAAAGACATCTTCATAGCCCAAATCTATGTTGATGATATAATTTTTGGATCTACTAACTCTAAATTTCTAAAAGAATTTGTTAGACTAATGGAAAATGAATTTGAAATGAGTATGGTTGGTGAACTTAATTTTTTCTTAGGCTTACAAATAAAACAAACTAAAGATGGAATTTACATTTATCAAACTAAATATGCTAAGGAGTTAATTAAAAAATTCTGTATGGAAAATTCAAAAATAATAAATACTCCAATGGCAACCAACATCAATATTGACTCTGACCCAGTAGGAAAACCAGTAGACCCAAAATATTATAGAAATGTAATAGATAGTTTACTGTACCTAACTGCAAGCCGACCTGATATATTGTTTGCTGTAGGTATGTGCGCAAGATACCAATCCTGTGCAAAAGAGTCACACTTAACCTATGTTAAAAGAATACTTAGGTACATTAAAGGTACACTAAATATATGACTCTGGTACCCTAGAACTTGCACTCTTGACCTTCATGGCTATTCTGACTCAGATTACGCTGGATGCAAGTTAGATAGAAAAAGCACAAGTGACAGTTGTCAATTTCTAGGGCAATGCCTTGTAAGTTGGTCAAGTAGAAAGCAACATTGTGTTGCTTTATCTACCACTGAAGCTGAATATATAGCCTTAGGTGAATGCACATCTCAATTGCTATGGATGATGCATACTCTTAAAGACTATCAACTAGAATATCATAAAACAAAAATTTCAATTGATAATATAAGTTCAATAAATCTAACAAAAAACCCAATTCATCACTCAAGGACTAAACATATAGAGGTGAAGCATCATTTTGTAAGGGATCATGTAGCTAAGGGTGATATTATACTCAACTATGTTGAGTCAAAATCAAACCTAGCTGACATTTTCACAAAACCCTTACCTGAACTTGAGTTCAGCTCTCTTAGAAGACAAATAGGTATGTGTTGGGTAGAATAGATACTATAACCTTATATTCTTTTTTTTTAACTTCTAGGCAAAACTGATGTTCCAAATCCCCACTTTGCTAGACTTTCGAAAGTTGGATGTAGTCTAGGATTTTACCCTAGAAATCATGCTCCCCCAGGACTCAGCCAAAGCATCTCACAAACACCTAGAGTTACCCTGATTGTGTATGTAAAACATAGAACGGTGTGAGATGCATAGGGTACAGCCTGGACTTAAGAATGCTTATTTCTGTGCATCAATATGAGTCTGGGCGTTAAATACATGATTAACAGTAATCAAATCAAGTCTTCCAACCTAAGTACAATCTAACTGGATCAATTGACTTGACTTGACTTGACTAACCAAGTGAACACTGTTGCCCTCTAGGCAATCAGCAAGTAGCTAAACGGTTAGACAGTTGATGAAGGAAATAATAAGTTTAAGCATGTCTGTACTTAAGGGATCTGATACCTGATCAAAACAAATCTTTACTCATGCTTGGACTATAGGGCTCTGATACCTTATTTAAGCTGAAACCTCTTCGAAATTTGGAAATTTGAAAATCTTTAAAGTTGAAAATTGTTTTTACAAATTTCTGAAGTTGAAAACTCTGTTAACAAATTTCTGAAGTTGAAAATCTTGTTAGCAAACTTTTGACGTTGAAAAGTTTTAAAATTTCTGAAGTTAAAATTTTTTTGCTTAAAAACATTGTTTACAAATTTCTGCAGTTAAATATTGTTTTTACAAATTTCTGAAGTTGAAAACTCTGTTAACAAATTTCTGAAGTTGAAAATTAGGTTTTTCAAAACTGGCTCATTTTTGATGTATGGCAAAGGGGGAGAGTAGAGAAATTCAAAGATTCAAAGAAAGAAATAAATTCAAAGAAATTATTCTTAAAGGGAGCTTGTATTAAGGGGGAGCTATGTTTATGCCTATTTTTGCTATCACGCTTATCTTACTTATCTTGCTTCTTGTGCTGCATAATTTTAACTTAACTTTGAATTACGTGTTGCCATAATCAAAAAGGGGGAGATTGTTGGTGCGGGAAGCATCCGACGATCGAACCCGAGTTTTGATAATGACAAAGGATTCAAAGTTAAGGTGCTTTGTGATCTGACAGCTTTTGCTGAGTGTTTCAGGAAAGTCCTAGCTGCGGTTAGGCAAGGGAAAACCCTAGGGGGCGGTAACCCTAGGTCATAGGGGGTGGTAACCCTATGCGGAAAGTCTTGGCAGGTCGATGGCTTCAGGCAAAAGTCCTAGGGGGTGGTAACCCTAGGTGGAAAGTCCTGGTGTCGCGAACCAGGTGAAAGACTGGACTAGCCAGGAAGCGGATGTCCAGCAGGAAGTCCGGAAGCGTCGAGTGCTGAGCAAAAGTCCAATCAATCTGGAGGATCGACTGGCAACAGGTAAATCTCCTGAGTGGAGTAGGTGAGGAGGCGTTCCCCGTAGAGGGAACAGTAGGCGTCGGGTCGACCTAGGATTTCCGGTTGGAAATCCGAAGTCAGTGTCAGCTCTTTTTTTAGTATGGAATATCAGTTTCTAACGTTGTCTTGCAGGGTATGCAATTGCTCGGACTAACCTTGTTTTGCAGGAGAAGGAGCTCCTGGAAAAAGGTGGTCCGGGCGCCCAGGATGGATTCGGGTGCCCGGGCGCCCGGGATGGATCCGGGTGCCCGGGACTAAACTTTATCCCTGCCGTGACTTTGCCACGTGGAGCATCCTGGTTGGTTGGCCACGTCACACTCCAGGCGCCCGGAAGGGATCCAGGCACCCGAAATATCATATATAAAGAGGGTCGAGGGAGCAGCTAAGAAACAACGAATACAATAACCTTCTAAGCAATCTCCCTGCGACAAGCTGCTAACGACTCGATCCAGAAAGTGCTGCAACGACACCCCGACAACCCGGAGCTTTAGATTTAGTCTTTTGTTGTCGGTATAATTTGTTTACTGCTTTGAATTGTAATTAGTCTGTAATATCTTTATCGTGCTTATAGTTGTTGCTCACGGAAAGCGATCAAGGATCGCGGGCCTTCGAGTAGGAGTCGCCTTAGGCTCCGAACGAAGTAAATCTCCTTGTCTCTCTGTGTTTATTATTTCTTTATTCCGCTGCGTTTTTACTCGTTTGTTTTACGAATCGAAAGAAATAGCCACGAACGCTATTCACCCCCCCCCCCCCTCTAGCGTGGTCTCGATCCAACACTATCATGGTATCAGAGCTTTAGAGCCTTTGCTCTTCTTCCTCTTCGTAGCGCCACCACCTCATATTATTATTCCTTTTTCTTTTTCCCTCAAGGCAAGATTTACTATATTCTAATTTTTTCTTTCTTCCACTACAGTTTCTCTCACGGATCTTCTCTCTCCTATCTCTTATTTTTAATTAATCTTTTTTTTTCGTTTTCTTCTGCTTTCGTTGAGGATTTCTCTTCTTCTTTCGTTTTCTTTTGCTTTCGTTGCAATTCCACCGTCTTCTATCGCAATATACCACCAGCACTATTCCTGTCACCTATTGGCAGTCCTACTTTGGCACCGGCTAAGCAGAAGGCAAGAGACGGCAGCAACTTCTTCTTTCCTTCAGTGCCGCCGCTGCTCGCCGAGGGAACACGATGCCGCTGTCCTACTTTGGCACCGGCTAAGCAGAAGGCAAGAGACGGCAACAACTTCTTCTTTCCTTCAGTGCCGCCGCTGCTCGCCGAGGGAACACGGTGCCGCTGCAACTTCCATCTGTTCACATTGGTCACAACGCATATTTGTTCTCTTCTTCACCACAGATAAGTTTGCATTACACAGCTCATTCCTTTTATAATGTCAGAACTTTCTTCTCCATCTTCCACCACAGAAATAAATTTTGCGACACAATTCTCTTCCTTACCCCTAAATGCCATGTCTTATTTACCCATCAAACTCACCAATGATAATTATATGCTTTGGAAGATGCAATTTGTTTCGCTACTTCGTGTTCATGATTTACTCGGAATTGTTGATGGCACTTCTCTTAAACCACAAGAAGATGATCCAGGCTATACTATATGGAATAAGAAGGATCAACTAATTATGACATGGCTGATTTCAACAATTAGTAAGCCTATACTTCCTGCGATTGTAGGGCTTGTTAGCTCTCGTCAAATATGAGAAACTCTTGCTCGAACCTTTGCTTCACAGTCTCAAGCACGTGTTCTTCAACTTCGCATGCAGTTACAATCGGTGCACCGAGGAGACAAATCCATCAATGAATATATGCAATCAATCAGAACCATTGTCAATAATTTAGCTGCGATTGGCAATCTAATTTCAGATCCAGATTTATTAATACATGTTCTTGCAGGATTGGAGCCTCAATATGATAGCTTTATTCCTAGCATAACTACTCGCATCGATCAAGTGTCACTTGATACCCTTCATGGCTTGCTCTCTTCACATGAGATACTTCTACAATTACAATCTCAAAGGGTTTCAGATTCTATTGCTCTTACGGCATGCAAGACTGATAGTACTATCCACCAAGGAAATCAAGGAGGTCGAGGACAAGGACAAGGTCGAGGACGAGGTCAAGGACAAGGACGAGGTCAAGGCCGAGGACGAGGACGTTGTCAGATTTGTTTCAAGATTGGTCACTTTGCTCATCAATGTTATAAGAGATATGACCCAAATTTTACTGGAGGTTTTGCATCCACATCTCAAGCATCAACCTCAACTTCATCATATCACCCAGGGGCATTTTCTCTTGCAAGCAACCCTTATGTACCTACGACAAATTCTTCAGTCTCAGGATGACATCCAGATTCTGGAGCAACTCATCACGTTACTTCAGATTATGACATTCTTACAGGGGCCTCCTCCTATCATGGTCCTGATACTGTACAAGTAGGCAACGGTTCAGGTTTGCAAATTGCTCACCTTGGAAACACATTTTTTCATTCATCTGGTCAACTCTTTTCCATGCGCAATACACTTCATGTTCCTTCCATCACTAAAAATTTACTTTCAGTCCGTCAATTTGCTCTTGATAATAATGTGTTTTTTGAATTTCACCCTCACTATTGCCTTGTGAAGGATCCCACAACCAAAACCACCCTGCTCAGAGGAGAAATTAGAGATGGTCTTTACTATCTTCAACCTACATCCGCCAAAGCTCTAGTTGGAGAACGCACAAATAAAACCTCCTGGCATGCACGACTTGGTCATCCATCTCTACGTCTTGTTCAAGGAATCATCAATCGGTTTGGCCTACCGACATCTTTATCATCCTCATCTCATTCTTGTGAAGCATGTTTGAAAGCAAAAAGTCATAAATTGCCCTTTGTTTCTTCTTCTCATATGTCTAGTTTTCCTTTAGAACTTATTCACTCTGATGTTTGGGGCCCTGCTCCAATTTTGTCAAATCAAGGTTTCCTCTATTATGTGATTTTTATTGATGACTTTAACAAGTTTACTTGGATATTTTTCATGAAACGGAAATCTGATCTTTTTGATATCTTTTGTCAATTCCAAAGACACGTAGAATGTTTCTTTGACTGAAAAATACTTTCTCTCCACTCTGATTGGGGTGGAGAATATCAAGCGCTTCATCGTTATCTGGGCTTTTTGGGCATTCTTCATCGAGTCTCATGTCCTCACACTCCCGAACAAAATGGCTCTGCAGAAAGGAAACATCGTCATATAATCGAAACTGCCTTAGCTCTTCTCAATCATGCATCAGTTCCACTCAAATTTTGGGATGACGCGGTTCAAACTACTGTTTATCTTATTAATCGTCTACCTACTCCATTGCTTCACCATAAATGTCCTATGGAAAAACTCCATAATCAGTCTCCTGAGTATACCTTCTTACGTATCTTCGGTTGTGCATGTTATCCATGGCTACGACCTTACTCCAAACATAAACTTGATCCTCGTTCTCAACAGTGTGTTTTCCTTGGTTATAGTAATTTGCACCATGGGTACCGTTGTCTACATATACCGACAGGGCGCATATATATATCTCGGCATGTTATTTTTGATGAATCTCTGTTTCCTTTTGCAGCCACAACAACAGCTCTATCCTCAAGCAGTGGTACCTTCTTACCACCACCTAATATCCCGTCTGAATTACCACAGGTTGCTCGTCCAATTAAACACACTGGAAATGTGAGAAGAGATGGCATCCTGGGTTCTGCTCCAGAATTTTCTACAGATTCTCCTAGATCGCCAGAATTGACCCGAGTGGCTACTCCATTAAGACCAGGGCATACTGATGAGAGGAATAATACTGTGGAACCTATTCTGTGTCCAATCTCGGAAGCCTCGCCAGTTATGGATAATATATTCTCTAGCTCTGGATCGTCAAATAATACTAGTCCATCATCGGAATGACCATGTCAAACTACTTCCTCTTCCTCGTCAACAAGTGATTCGTATGATGGTCGTCCTCGTCGCATGCTTCCCTTAAGTGACATATATGCACGATGCCCTCAAATAACAACTCGACATCCTCTTCCTCGAGCTTTATTGGTTTCTTCAAAGTCTATTGAACCGACTAGTTTTACACAGGCAAACAAGGATCCAAATTGGCGTAATGCAATGGCTATAGAATTTGATGCGCTTCTTCGCAATGGAACATGGAACCTAGTTCCGCGTACTCCCTCCATGAATGTGGTGGGCTCTAAATGGGTATTTCGTCTTAAGCATCGAGCTGATGGTTCTCTTGAACGACACAAAGCTCGACTCGTAGCCAAAGGATTTAGTCAACAACCAGGTATTGACTTCAATGACACTTTTAGCCCAGTCATCAAAATTACATCTGTCAGACTATTGTTATCAATAGCTGTTAGTTCTAATTGGCCCGTACGACAATTAGACATTTCAAATGCATTTCTCCATGGTCATCTTGAGGAAACTGTTTTCATGGAGCAACCGCCTGAGTTCATTCATCCACAATTTCCATCTCATGTTTGTCAACTCAAGAAATCCTTATACGGTCTTCGACAAGCTCCTCGTGCATGGTTTCATCGATTATCTAATTGGTTACAAACTCAAGGATTTTTTGGATCGAAGACTGACTCGTCTTTATTTTACAAAAATCATGATGGATTTATGATATTTTTTCTTATCTATGTGGATGACATCCTGATAACCGGTAATGATCACAAGGGTATCACAACTTTATTAAGTCTTCTCAATCAAGAATTTCCAACTCGAGATTTGGGCATTGCTCTTTTTTTTCTTGGTATTGAGTTTATTCCACATGAGGATGACTATCTTCTCTCTCAGAGCAAATACATTACTGGACTTCTTCAAAAAGCCAAAATGGATGGGGCACGTCCGGTCTCTACACCACTTGCTGTAAACAACTCTCCATCTTCATCCTCTCCTGCTCTGTCTGATCCACAAAGTTATCGAAGCATTGTTGGAGCCTTACAATATGTCACTATCACACGCCCTGATATTACTTTTGCAGTAAATCGTACTTGTCAATTCATGCATGCTCCAACTGAACAAAATTGGGATAATGTAAAAAGAATACTTCGTTATCTCAAAGGTACTATTCTACATGGTCTTCTTCTACATCGCCAATTGTCTCGAGATCTACATGCTTATAGTGATGCGGATTGGGCTAGTTCTCCTGAAGATAGACGCTCTACTAGTGGATATGCGATATTTCTTGGACGAAATCTTATCTCATGGAATTCGAAAAAGCAACCTACGGTATCTCGTTCAAGCACTGAGGCAGAATATAAAGCTATAGCAAATACAACGTCTGAGATTATTTGACTTCAATCACTTCTCTCTGAACTTCATCTTGCATCAAATATTGCACCAAAAATTTGGTGTGATAATATTGGGGCAACATATCTCTCAGCAAATCCGGTCTTCCATGCTCGTACAAAACATGTAGAAATTGACTTTCATTTTGTTCGTGAACGTGTGACATCTCAACAGTTATCTGTCTCTTATATCTTTGCTGAAGATCAAATCGCTGATATATTTACTAAGCCATTATCCAGACACCGTTTCAACAAGTTAGCAAGCAAACTCAACGTTCAAGATCTCCCGTTAAGTTTGTCGGGGGGTAATAGAGATAAAAGAGAAATTACCAAATCAAATCAAATTAAGTATTAGAATTATTCTAATAATTCTGTTATAATTATTAGAATAATTCTGAGAATAATTTTTTAGAATTATTCTATTATTTGTTAATTGGTTAATTGACCGAGTACTTGTTTAAACTCTATATATTGTATTGTCCTTAGGGCAAATATCAATCAACAATAAGATTTATTATTGCTCCCACCTCTTCCTATTATTCTTCTATCAGCCGACACCCTTGCTCTGCTCGTCTTCCTCATCTACTTCGAGATCCCCGTACTCAACTTCCTCACCTTCCCTTTCATTTGGAGTTAACGGCGGAGCTAGCCACCACAATGCCGGCCGGCACTAGCAGGGAGGAACCATATCTGATCACGGCGTTGCACCTCTTGCCGCCTTCGCTGCTGGAGTTTACCTTTGCCACCTACGTCAACTCAGACTGCCGTCGCTCTTTCCAAGTCGTTGTCATCTGCAAGTAGGCCGATCTTCGGCTCCAGGGATACCCCTGCGGTGCTTTGCACCCTGGTCGGCTCAGGCGAGAAGAAGGAGAGGCCCAAGAAAGGAAAAACACTCATCCTCCTTGATAATGACACTTTTATTAATTTCTTTTTTTAATATTAATTTATTTTGAAAAATAATGTGTTTATTTTTTTATAGTTAATTTAGACCACACATATTTCACATAATCTGGAACGGACTACATCTAAATCAATAAAATCACCTGGTTTACTACAATTTAGACCACACATGCACTTAAATCTAGTTCGGACATGCATATTCAATTCAATCCAAAGCCAAATATTACTTCTAAAGAATAATGTAATTTGATATGCAAAGGAAGCTTTCATGCTTTCATATTGGACATGAATATGATATGTAAATGTGTTTCAAATAATAAACTAATTAATTAATTAGGGTAATTAATTCTTAAATATGTACCTAAGTAGCAAAAATCCTTGATATTGCATAAAGATCTCTCTTCATTAATTTAAATACACGAGTCTTAATAGACCTTTAGTATGACATCAACTATTTTAGAAATGGTGGATTCCTTCAAAGTCCTTTGACAGTGTGATTGCTATGTAGCATAACTCCCTTATCATTTTATATCATAATGTGTTTCTAGTCTTTGAATTAGTGGCTATCTTAAATGTAACACAAATCTTGGTCATCGATTGAATCAATTTATGATATATGCTCTAAATTTAATTATCAAGAGAAATAAGTGTTGTATTGATTACTAACTCATCTTGTAGTTGAAAGGAGGCAAACGAGTGAAGGATAACATCAACTCAAGAGCTCAGTACATTCGAGAGGGACTTAAAACATTATGAAAAAAGGCTTACAAAGTTAAACTATAATGTTAAGCTCTCTTAACTACACTTTAAAAGCTAAAAGGCTAAAGGAATGCAATGCGATCTCACATGACAAGGGCCTCAGCTTCATTCCCTTGCGAATCTAATATCTCTATTGCTACAAACTTGAATTCAATATAATGTTGCACTTATTTTTCTCTAGTTCCATCCACAAATTAACTTTGTCGTCTCTACTACTCATCCAAAGTCTCTAATAACAATGGCCCTTCCACATCAAAATTATTGAAAGGAGCATACTAATTACTTAAAATAAAGAAAAGTGTCAGTGATAAAAAAGATAGAAGAATATGGACTCCTGCCCAATTCCTTCTTTCACCTGGACCATCAAGTTTGCACTAATAAAGAATGATGTATGTGTTGGGGAGATAAGGCATAGAAGACATGTGATTGGCTGAAGGTGTTATTATGCTGCAATATATATATACATCTTTTAGTGCATGCTTCAACTTTTGATCTATCCTGTCACTTTACCTTAGTCCAACGTGACGTCTCCTCCCATGTATTATTGCATTGATCCTGTTATGAGTGGGAATGGATGTTACCTTGACCAATAAAAGGACTTAATGTTTTAGGTTTAATTTGTTGTGAAGTATTTAGGTTTCAAGGTTAACGAACAACTAAATGTATGTATGCTTTTAGTATTGTTCACTAGAGTGGTTAATCATGTGGTTGCTCATATCCAACAAGCAATCGAACTTCTACTCATGGTTAGTGCAAATGGGACGTGTGTTCTCACCCTTTGGTTGCCTTCTTGCTCCACCTTTAATTTGTTGGTTGAGCAAGGCAATATCAAGCTTTCTCTCAAATTAGGAAGACCAAGCCATCATCCATCTCCTCATCTTTTCAAAATTGAGACAAGAAGACATAATAATATACTTCCTCTCCTACGACGCATCCCTTTTCTAACTCTCATGCTTTGTTGCCTTTGTCGGTCTCTCTTTCATCTGCTCACCCTTTGCTATTAGCTCCTCTATATCCTTAACTATGTTGTTTGCATTAAGGTAATCTCGTTACCCCATTGGCCATGCTAACTTCACCCAACAATAGCAACGATGTGTCTCGGTCTTGTATTATTTAAAAAACTTCCTTTAAAACCTTTAAAATTTAAAGATCAACTTGTAATATTTGATCACTAATTGGGTTCTTTGTAAAAAAATTAAAATTATATTTAGATTTCACACCCACCACCCAATCCTTCTTTTGTATCCCACTCTATGATAATGACTTCCATTGCTATTGCTAATTTTGTCGCCATCTCAAATTGTATCTATGAAACTCTCGGAAACCATATCGTCCCTTCGTTGTTAAGCTAGGGTTTCTCCTACCTTATTTATGCTTGATCCCTTCAAAAGCCCTAATCATAACAAGCTCTTCCCCTTCATGTGGAGCCTCCACCTAAGCTTCTGTCTCTCTCATGAATCTCTCTTAATGATTGTTGAAACCAATTTTTGTTGGAAATCACCTAACACCAACCGATTAGGTTGTTGTTTTGTTAGACCATGTCGAGTTCCCCATTATACAAGTACCTCACCTTAACAAAGATCTTCACTTTAGTGGAGTCCAAGCTCAATGCCATCTATTTCGAATGAGCAAGACTTGCCTTGGACAATGTAAAATTAACCAACTCTACATGAATGCTCTATGCGGTTGGGATTCAATCAAAATCTCACATTAAAAAGATTTTTAAAAGATCATGGATTTAAAAAAATGTATGATATCTCTATTGGCATGAGATCTTTTGGATAAAGCACAAAAACAAAGTCATGAGGGTCTAGGCCCAAAGTGGATAATATCATGTCATTGTGAAGATATGTGAACATTATTTAGGCACAACAAATGGTATCAGAGGCATGATCCAGACCAGTTGTCATGTGCGGCGACCTTGAACGAAGTTGCGGGAGGCCTGGAGGAGGTCACGGTGATCGGATACTCGCAGGGAGGTCTGGAGCAAGCCAAGAGTAACCGGACATGGATGCTTGCGGGAAGACCCGGAGCAGGTCATGGTAATCGGATGCTCGCAGGGACGCCCGGAGCAAGTCAAGAGTAACCGGACACGGATGCTTGTGGGGGAAAACTCAAAGCGAGTCAGGATGACCGAATGTTTGCGGGGAAGACCCGGAGCATATCAAAGTGACTGGATGCTCGTGAGGAGGCCCGAAACATGAAAGTAATGGTGGTCCTTCGTGTAAGGTGAGGATTGTGTTGGAACAGCGAGTTAGCAAGAGGGGGTAAATTGCCTACAAAATAAAATTAACCCCTTCTCGTACTTTGGACTTGATTAGTAACACAATTATAATAACAATAATAAAATTGAACTAAACAACTTAAAAAAAAGACATAAGAAAGTCAGAAATTAACTTAGTTACAACCTAAATAGTTGTTACTCTAAGGCAGTGAAAGACACTAGAAGATCTCTTTTGTTACAAATGGAAAAGCCTCTTACAGACGTTGACAGTTTAAGAAATAGATTAGGAAAGAGTACAAGAGTTGTACCTCAAGTTATTATCTATTTTCTATGTCCAGAGGTCTTTTCTATAGTCCCTGAAAAATTATGTACGAGGTTGGAAGACGCTTTCAAAAGCCTAAAAGGCGCCTCCAACGTGGTAAGTTTTATCCGTGTGAAGATAAAACTTTATCTTTGCTAACGATCACTGGAAGGCGCCTCCAACGACTTGGAAGACTCCTTTGCACTATTCATCGAAGGCGCCTTCCAAGCTATGGAAGACACCTTCCATATGACAGATCAGCTCTTTTGTTAATCTCTTCGCGTGGATGATGCTCTGGCTAATCGGAGTTGAGCTCACCCGAACTCAACTCCGACCTTCTCCTCGAGCAACTTCCTCCCTTGTTTCTCATATCTTGGACCACCGTGCGCGTCCTTCTCGTCCGCTGGTATACTCTTCTACAACATCTTGTCCTTTGGATGCACCGAGCTCGTTGGCTCCCTTCCCGTGACATCCTTCTCGTTGGCTGTGTCTTCTACTTGACTTCTTGTGTTCCTAAGCTCCTGCACACTTAGACACAAGGATCAAATACACAGGACCTACCTTAACTTGGTTGACCAAATCAAAACTACCACAGGGTACTTATAATCTCCTCCTTTTTGATGTACATTAACCCAAGTTAAGTTAGAGTTTAAATAGTAATAAAATAACATAGCAATGCAATGAATTAAATGTAAAAATTATTTTTTAGAAAATAATTTGTAATAATTCAGATAAGATTTGAAAAAAAATGAAATTTTTTTATTAATATAAAGAATGTTAAGTTTTGTCACAGAAAAATAAAAATTTCCAAAAAGACATCAGAAAAATATTTTAATTTTTTAGTGTATCATTTTTCTTAATAAATTCATAAAAAATAATTTAACGATCAATTTTTTTTTAATTATTTCCTTTAATATATAATATCATATTTTATCAAAAAAATAATTTTTTTAAAAAAATAAGTCTATAGAATAATTTTAAATTTCAAAATATGATTTTCGTTGATAATTTAATAAAATAACTTAATAAAAAAATTTGAATAAAAATTCAAATAGAAAAATTTACTTAAAAAATATTTTTCTAATTAAAACGATTTCTATCCTTATAATTAAAAAAAATTGAAAATTTAATCTAAAAAAGATTTTGGAACCCAATATAGGTTCCTACCTATTGGATTTACTAAAAATTTTTAGACACATAATTTCTAGGGAGTTTTCTAATTTGTCCTTGGTGATTTCTTATGTACCAATTGATTCTACCATACTTTCTAAATTTTAATTTTTAAAAATCATTTGAATATGCACAGTCATGTTTTAATTTAATTTTTCTATTTGTACTTTTAATTTTCCATTTTCTACTTTTAAATTATCAAACATATCAAATGAGCATGAATTTACTAAATTTAATTTTAACATAGTATTATCTTTTTCTAGTTGTACTATATTCTTAGATAATATATTGATAAATTCAAAAGATTGCTTGGGAGATAGCACACGTACCTCACTTACCTCATATTCTGATTCTCTCCCTTTATCGCTGCTTTCTTCAGAGGATCCTCCCCCTTCATTGATGCTTATCTCTGAAGAACTTTCGTAATTCCTCTGGTGGTCTACCAGCATGGCTAGTTCGGCATAGGCCTCAATCTCAAACTCGAAAGACGAATATTCATCCCATGTTATCTTCAAATTCTTGTGCTTCCATCTTGTTAATCTTTTGCCCCTGTCTTCTCCTTCTTTTTCAGTTCGAGACAGTCGTCATTGATGTACCCTTCTTCTTGGCAGATGTAGCATCGAATCTTCCTTTTGCTCCGAAAGTACTTTTTTGTTTGTGACTTAAATTTATTAGATTTAATAAACGTATTATATTTCCTTACCAATGATGTTGCTTCATCTTCGTCGATGGATGCTTCGGGGTCTGGATCATCTATTATTGCCTTTAGGGCAATTGTCTGACTTGGCTCCTTTACTTCTGCACATCTATATTCGTAAAGTTTTAAAGTGAAAAATAAACTTTCTAATATACTAACCTCTAGATTTATAGAAATATAATAGAAGTCGACTATAGAAGACCATTCGGGAGTCCTTGGAAAAATATTTAATGTATACCTTAGAGAGTCTCGGTTTGTTATCTTTCCTTTGAGATTTGTGAGTCCGATAATCAACTCCTTCAGTTTGGCGTGTATTTGTGCTACTAACTCTCCTTTTAGCCAAATGTTCGTCAGTTGGTTCTGGAGAAGGTCCTGTCTAGCGAGCTTTGCATCAGATGTTCCTTCGTGTAGCTTTATGAACTTTTTCCAAAGTTCCTTTGCTAATTCGTAGGCGTCGATTTTGTTGATTTTTTGAAGTGTCAGCATGCTTAGTAGGTAGAATTCGGCTTGTCCGTTTGCCACAAAGTCCGCTTTCTCTTTCTTTGTCCAAAGGTAATATTCTTTTTGTTCATCTTTTTGTTCTTTTGGGGTTAAAAAACCGTATTTTAATTATTAATAAAACTTCAAAATCGGTTTTAAAAAATACCTCATGCGCTTTTTCCATAAGGTGAATTCTCCCTTGAACTTCAGCAGGTAGATGTTTGGTCCGACCATCGTCTCGGTGCTTCAATCAGAATTTAGTCCTTCTGAGGCATTTTGGCTCTGATACCACTTGTTGGAATAGCAGGGCTAGCAAAAGGTGGTGAATTGCCTACAAAATAAAATTAACTCCTTCTCGTACTTTGGACTTGATTAGTAGCACAATTACAATAACAATAATAAAACTAAATTAAACAACTTAAAAAAAAGACATAAGAAGGTCAGAAATTAACTTGGTTACAATGTAGATGGTTGTTAATCCAATATAGTGAAAGACACTAGAAGATCTCCTTCGTTGCAGGCGGAAAAGCCTCTTACAGACGTTGACAACTCAAGAAAGAAACTAGGAAAGAGTATAAGAGTTGTAGTTCAAGTTATTGTCTATTTCCTAGATCCAAAGGTCTTTTTATAACCCTTGAAAAATTCTATCTGAGGCTAAAAGACGCCTTCAATAGGCTGGAAGGTGCCTTCAACGTGACAAGTTTTATCTGTGAGAAGATAAAACTTTATCTTCGCTAACGACCACTGGACTTGATTAGTAGCACAATTACAATAATAATAATAAAACTAAATTAAACAACTTTAAAAAAAACATAAAAAGGTCAGAAATTAACTTTGTTACAATGTAGATGGTTGTTAATCCAAGGTAGTGAAAGACACTAGAAGATCTCCTTCGTTGCAGGTGAAAAAGCCTCTTACAGACGTTGACAGCTCAAGAAATAAACTAGGAAAGAGTATACGAGTTGTAGTTCAAGTTATTGTCTATTTCCTAGATCCAGAGGTCTTTTTATAGCCCCTGGAAAATTCTATCTGAGGCTAAAAGGCGCCTTCAATAGGCTGGAAGGTGCCTCCGACATGACAAGTTTTATCCGTGCGAAGATAAAACTTTATCTTCGCTAACGGTCACTGAAAGGCGTCTTCGCAGTATTCATCGAAAGCGCCTTTTATACGGCAGATCAACTCCTTTGTTGATCTCTTTGTGTGGGTGATGCTTCGGTTAACCGGAGTTGAGCTCACCCGAACTCAACTCTGACATTTTCCTCAAGCAGCCTTCCTCCTCGGTTTCTTGTCCCTCAAATCGTCATGTGCGTCCATCTAGTCCGTCGATGTACTCTTTCGCAGCACCTCGTCATTCAGATGTATAGAGACCGTCGATTCTCTTTCTGTGCCATCCTTCTCGCTGGCTGCGTCTTTCGCTCAACTTCTTATGTTCCTAAGCTCCTGAACACTTAGACACAAGAATCAAATACACATGACGTACCTTAACTTGGTTGACCACATCAAAACTATCACGGGATACTTACATATTGTTAGGATTCAATCAAAGTCTCACATTGGAAAGATTTAAAAAAGATCATGGGTTTAAAATGATATATGATATCTCTATTGGCATGAAGAACCTAAGAGCAAAACTATGAGAGTTTAAACATAAAATGAATAATATTATTCTATTATGAAAATATGTAAATATCTTTTAAGTATAACACATGCCTCAACCAAACTCTATAGTTTGAAGGCTATAAAAGAAGAATTTTGATGGTTTGAGAAAGAAATACTCCTGCATTTAATTAAAAGTAACCAATTATAATGATTAAAGCCAAGCTTCCTTGTTGTAAAACATTTCATTTACATTATTTATATTTCTATCATTGTTTTATTTTTGTTTTGTTTTGTAAACAACATGTGTTGAAAGATGCTTCTGCCCCTCCAGAAGATCCAAGAAAGAGAACATTTAGTGATACTGCTTCGTTAGGATTAGGTCATGGACGTAGCAACCGTGGGAGGTTGGGAGTCAAGTAAATTGATTTTGTTGTGCTTGTGTCGTCGATTTACTTTAAGTTTTGCTACGTAATTAAATCGACACAAAAGGCTATTCATCCTCTCCCTAGCTTGTACCGGTTCCAACAAAATCACTTCAAATTAAGCTCAATGCACTCCTTGCAACTTCATGAGTGTAATCATGCCTTTATACATGGATTGAGATATTAAAGTTGAGTTATTGAATTTGTTTTTTACAGTAGATTGATGGCTCAGAATCAACCGACTGGTTATTAGATTTTTTTTATAGTTTGATAGAAAATTTTATAGTCGATTGGTGTAGTCAACTATAATCCATAAATAAAATAGATTGAGATAATTAATTAAAATATTAGATGCATAACAATTGATTGATCAATTAATGGGTTACGATCAACCAACTGCAGATAATTGTTGTCGACTCATGGAGTAAAGGAAAGCTGTAATTAATGAGAATTAGATACATATTTTTAATAAATATGAAACTTGGGTACTCAATTTGGATATTAGAGAAAGTTGGTTATACGGTTCAGTAAGTGCCGAAAAAATAATTGTGAGATTTAAAAGTTTTTAAAAAAAGTTGGAATATAAAAACATTTAAAAATATATTAAATAGTTTGATAAATTAATATAAAATAAAACTATAATTTTGCTATCCTTGAAATTTATATTTGGCTTCCCCAATTGCATGAATGAATAATATTTTCGTTACAATTGTGAATATTTCATGTTTACTGTTTTTTTTTTCAATGTGGTGGACAAAATATAGCATTTAAATTCTAGAAAATAAACAAATTAATTAATTAAGGAGGGTAAAATAGTTTTTTTCTTAAAGAAATAATAAAAATGCCATTGTAAACACGATTTCAAAAACAATTGATACACTTTACTAATATTTATAAAAGACGGACTTTGAGATATGCATTCTAGGAGATAGTACAAACGTGAATCTAAAAATATTGATTACTTGAATTGATCTTTATAAGTATTTCTTAATTTTTTTTCTAATAGTAGGTAGAAAAAATTATTGGAGTTAAGTCAATTCAAATAGTACGATACCTGAATTATTAAAAAAAAATAAAAAATAAAATAAAAGACGGATTTTGGACCACTGAAATTGTAAAATCAAGGATGGCAACCACATAAGATATCCAGCCCAAGAATTTTTCTGGATTCGGCATCACGTGACCAAATCTACCCCAAAACGGAAATAGCTAGTTTGGACAATTTTGACCACCGGCATTTCATCCAACATCTCTTGCGCGGCCGCAGCGGGGAGACGGCGGCGGTGACAGCGGCGATGATCAAGGCAATTGGAGAGGCTCCGCTACCTCGCCGTGCAGCAGAAGAACGCCGATCCAAATGATGAAATCGGAATCCCTTTCTTCTAGCAGCAATGCTCGATCGATCGACTAACTTGCTGCACATGAAGCACCAACTACAGCCGCCAACTGAACTGGCTGCCAAAGCTCCTTGTCTGGTTTACTAATCTGAACCGACTGGTGTTCTTCCCAGAAAAGGTCAGAACAATTCTCATCAGCAAATTAATAAAACTTGAATTCGAAGCTGTTGTTACTTGATGATTTTCTTACAGTTAAGTTGAAATTTAGCTTGTTTGGTGAAGTAATTTGCTTCATCTAAGAGGAACCACTTTCATATTTGAAAGGATGGATGAGTGAATGATCTATCTATTTGTCTATGTGTTCAGTTATAATAAGATGTTAAAGGGTAAATATATAAATAAAATTAAAAAGATGAAACAATAATATCCTCTCCCTAATTCATTTTCTTTTTCTATCCCACTCTAACCAAACAACTTTTAAACCTTTCTACTCTCTTCAAACTCTCTTTCAAGAGGGATAGAATGAAGACATGGATGAAGAGACCATGAATGAAGAGTGCCCATGACTTGGCACGAAATGGAAAGAGTTGCTTCTTCAATTACTAGAAATTTTTTTGTTTCATCTGTTTGATTATTTTCTTATCTGAGTTTTCATGGACATGGGCTGTCCATGATAGCAAAAAGGCTTAACAAATCATAGCAATGGGTGACCCCTCATCTTTAATTCTCTGCAATCGGAGACATTCTCCCTTGGGCATTGGATCAAGCAAGGGTTGCTTCTAGGGCAATGTTCCTCTCCGTTTTGGGAAGCAAGATGGATTTTGGATCTTTTGACATCAAGAAAAGGATTTTTCCAACCCTCTTCATCTCTCTATAAAGAGACACAAAGCGTAGGATCTCTCTTGTAGAGTAGCATTAAGGGCACAATATGCAAGATCTCACGATTAGGATAACATCGATGGCACAAAGTGCAGTGTCTATGGTGTAGAAGTAAGCATACTTTGGGACTCCTCAAACACTCAAGGTTCAAAATCCAGAAAATGTAAGAAATTTACTTTTAATGTTTGAATCACTGGGATCGTTGGACGATTATGTGTACTTCCACTTGCGCTTTCAGATTTATCCTGATGATTGATAGAAAACTTTAGTGGGATTAAGTCGATCATCTCCAATTATTATCTGTTTTTTTTGTCTACTAATAGTTTTTAACTTGATGTAAATGCTGTTGGATATATTGAGCATATTTTATTGTTATGTTCTAGTTATTTTTTATATTATGGCAACAATTGAAAAAATAAGACTACTTTCAATACCCACTCTATCATCCTCAAATACTCAAGTCAATCCATCTCTATGGGGGGCTTACCTATAGCAAGCAAGATTGCCCATAGCTATGAGACTTTCACTACTATCTTAAGTGTATTTATGTATATCTTTTATAGTTTAGTCTTTTTGGTGTGTAAAGTTTAGATAATGGTGATGTATCTCTTATCATGTGTTAATAGGATGTCGAATGAATATCCTCTCATTTCCTAGTAGTCTTAGCAGTTGTTGCATCGTATGTACATTGCATTATATGGTCATTTTATACCGTATGTATGTAATTTATATTATGTATGTATTGCCGAGTAGGTGAAACCTATCTTCATCTTGATCTTGTACTTGTCGTTTGAGTGCGCAGCGAAAACTTGAATCAAACTTAGCGCCACATGTACAACTCTAAGATTTTAACTCGGTATCCGCTTTTTAGGTGACTAATCCAACCTAGTGATATCCCTCTATATGAACTTCTCTTTTTCGGATATCTTTCGGAGATGGAGAAGCCCCTTACACTTTGTTCTTATAAACACAACAAGCAAATACAAAATACAAATGGAATTGAAGAGTAAAACAACTTTACAATGAAGATTTTGTTTTGCTTGTTTTTTTGTCACTTTGGAATGCCTCTTGATAGTTGGAAATGTAGCAGCACTTTACTCTAAAATCCTCAAGAATTGACATCGAGAATCCTCCTCGAAATCCTCTTTATAAGGCTACTGTTAAGGTTGATTTTTGCCTACCAATCGATTGGTAGACTTCACCAATTGATTTCCATTGAATATGACATTTAAACCAATAGAATGACTATTTTTATCTTACCAATCGATTGGTATGACTCACCAATCGATTGGTATGACTCACCAATCGATTGGTTGCTTCCAGTCAATCATGCCAATTGATTTCGCAACATTTTGTTCATTGTTATAGTATACCAATCAATTACTTCAATCGATTGAACCACCAATCGATCACACCAATCAATTGGTTAGAAAATAGATCTTTGAATGAGCTCTGTTTCACTCTAAAAATTACCTCGTTCTGATATCTATGTCAAATGTTATAGCCTTTGGAAGTTTGCTCTATTGAAACTTCCTTGTTGTCTGACATCTAATCAACCTTGACCTGTCGGGACCTCATGTCTCGTCGCTAAGTGTCTGATCACCCGTGACCCACTTAGACCTTCTGTTAGTACCAACTGTCTGGTCCTTCATACCTCACTTAGACATTCAATCTCATATCAAGTGTTCAGTCCTCTATGACCCACTTGGCTTCCCTCTTGCTACTCTTCGTTGGAGTTTCGATCACTAAATGTCCTATCAACTTTGACCCGCTTGGACTTTCCTATTTCCAACTTCTTGTTGGACTTTCGATCACCAAGTGTTCAGTCAACCTTAACCCACTTAGGCTTTTTTCTTACCAACTTCTATTTGGACTTCCAATCACCAATTATCCGATCAGCCGTGACCTATTTGAACTTTCTTCTTCTCATACCAACTCTTTGTTGGACTTTTGATTGTCAAGTGTTCTATCAACCGTGACTCACTTGGACTTCTTATCTTCGTGACAACTTACTATTGATCTTCCGATCACTAGGTGTTTGGTCAACCATGACCCACCTAGACTTTTCTTGCCTCATGCCAACACAATGTTGGAGTTTCGACATCATCAAGTATCCAGTCAACCTTGACTTCCCATGCCAACTCCCCGTTGGATTTTTGCCATCATCAAGTATCTGGTCAACCTTGACCTATTTGACATCATACTAACATATTGAGTAAAGATTGAAACCCAAACTCGAGTCAACCTAAGCTTAGTCAACTTGGTCAAAGTTGACCTTTGATCGATTGTACCAATAATTTCACTTTTTTTTTTTATGTTTAACAATATATTTAAGTTAGGTTAACTCATTAGCCCAACTTTTCTTCTTCATCCCTCTTCTCATGTCAAAGTATGAATAAGAGTTCATAACTTAAACTTTACATTCTCTTCCTTTGACATACTTCAAAAATCTTTTTTCAAGATCTATTCATCTTAAACTTCCAACATCACAATGGAAGTTCCTTACCTTTTATTGTCTTCAATACACAACCTTGAACATACACCCATTATTCTTCTACTCAATCTTTCAAATCTTTCCTTTCATTTCAAATCATGCTCCAACTTCAACCATTACACTAACAATGATTTTGAGTTCCTAAACCTTTAGTAAATTTCAAAATCCAAGCCATGGGATTAAAAATTCAATCTTGAATCTAATCCTCCTTCTCAAATCCTGATTCTTCACCTTTTACCATCTTTGCATATTTTCATCGAGAAAATCATCTTTGAATGTTTATCTAAGCCTATCAGAGGGTTGAAAATAATTAAAACTCTAAAAATGAGGTTTACTGGATGAAATGCACTCATTTCAGCAAAAAAAAATACAGCTATCAATCGATTGATAACTAACACCAATTGATTGGTAGAATAAAAACATGAAATTTTAATTTTCATACTGAATTTATGAAATGCATAAGTAATTCTATGATTTTTGAAAAATTATAAAATTTCATATAGACATTGCTTATGTTAAATACTATCAGGGGAAGATAGTTTCCTAAGAAAATCCATGTGATTTTTAAAGAATGGTATAAAGTTGGAAACAATTGAAAACTTCAATATTTCACTCTAACTTTGCATCTAAGTAATGATAATTCCTATTAAAAAAAATAAACTTCATCAAGATTTTACAAAATAATTTTAAAATAGTTTTCAAAAATAATTTCCAACCATGATATATGGGCTAAATGCACATGACTTGCACATTAGATTTTTCCATGATTAATGATACAAAATTCATTTGGTTTGATGAAACTAAATCTCATTTTGGTATATCAAATTGCATCTTGAACTTAGTTAATCATCCTAGCATCTCACTTGTATCCAATATGTCTCAATACACACACAAGTCATCCTATGGTCTTGTGAGATGTAAAATAAGTTTTCCATAAATCAAGGGAACATGCATCTCTATCTAGACATTCAAACTTTGACCATCCTACCTAGGATGTCAACCAATGTCATATTATCCTTAATTACAAAAAATTGAAATAATGTTTATAAATGTATATGACATACATCAAATGCATACCTTCAATAAGAAATCTATCATATCTTAAATGATGCAAATCTGACATGACATGTATCATTTTTTATGATAATTAATAAGGATGCATGATATGATGTGATGGCTTGTGATAAAACACACAAATATGGTAGTTGTAACAAGACTAAAAATCTAGATTTTCCATCTAGGTTTCATCAACTAATCACTATACCAAATCTACGATTTGACATAGACAACTCTATCCCCCTTGAATGTGCCAAAAACTCACACTTGGCACACTTCATGATTCCATCGTATGGTGTCAATTTTAATCAATCTTAAAACTTCAATTACTATAGGCACTCTACAAAATTTCCAAGATTAAATTAGAAATTTCACTGTTGAAGTACCACTATACCTTACAATACCCTAAAATGCCAACCTTTCAATTAGAATTGACACACCCTATACTCATCTAGTGTGAAGAGATCACACTCTTAGGACCTCAATACCTATCGAAACCCCTTGGGTACACTAGGTACTCACTAGAGATAACTTCCTTAGATATCTTCCTAATCACTTTCCTAGACTTCTTAAAATTCTTAGTCATGGTAGCCTCCTCAAGGTTAATGTAAGGATCTAGAGTGCCATGCAGAAAGCATAGCAAAAAAAAAAAAAAAAAAAACTAGCTAGATCATTTCAAAAGATCCATGTGAAGAAAAATCATATACTAAGTTTGTTAAAGGGAGTTATATCTTTGGTGCGTAAACATGAACTCCCGACAGTAAGGATCTCAGCATGATCACGTGTCCGTGCCTCTTTCGGTATCCACACGAACAAGCCTTTCGTTTGTCTCACGAACTCACAAAGTGGAGAAGAAAACCAACCAAAGGTTGTGCTAGCAACCATAAGGGAGGTTTGGCCAGGGTGGAAGAAGAAGACGAAGAAGAAGAAGAGCAAGAACATAAAAGTAATTTTATGAAATGAATCAAAATCCCTTTTATATTCATTCAATCAAATGCCTTAATGTCACTTGCCATAATTGACATTAATATTTATCTTTATCCAATGCATGTTCAATTCAAAATTGACCACTTTTCATCCAATGCATGATCAATTCTAAATTGAACACTCATCTTCCTTCATGAATTCAAATTCATCAAATCACTCAATGAGTCTAACTCATTAATCCTCATCAATATGAATTGACTCAATAAGTCAAATTCGAATTGGACTCAATCAAATGGTTGGATCCAATTGAGTCTACCTCAATGAGTACAATTTGAATTAGACTTAATCCAATGATTCATCATATAAACCCATATCCAAATCAACTTATTCTTTGTATATGACCCAATAGGTTCTCGTAATGTTGACAATGTCTCTAAAACTATTTTAGATACATAAATAATGAGTGACATCTAGCAAAGTATCATTGCTACCCAAGTGATGAGAATGTCGAGATCCGACCTAACCTTTCTGTGTTTATTATCTTGTATGATTCAATACTTCTATTCTTGATATCTAGATTGATCAATGAGGCATAGACCATGTCATCCTTGTTGGAGAAATCTAGATGCCCTAGGTTTTGATGTTTGGGCAAAGGTTTAAGTTAGGTTTATTGTTATATTTGATATGCATTGTGAGTGTGTAGGATACAGGTACAACAAGGAAAGTCCAAGTGTGATCTTGGTAAAGAAGAAAAGTCCAAGAGGAGTCTTAGCGGTGTAAGTCTAAGTATGTAGTCTTGGCAACGTAAATCCAAGTGTGACTTGACAAAGGTTGAAGTCTTGAAGGCGTGGTCTCTTGGCAAAGGAAGACCTGATAATAATGAAAAGATCGAAGAAATCTCTTGAAGGCAAGGCGTGAAGGATAGGAAAGCATCCGAGGGACGCAAGACTGATGGAGGAGGCTAGAAGGCTAGGTCTAGGTTGGTCGGGCAAGGACGAATACTGAGTGACTGTACTCGGGTGTTAAAATCTTAGGTTTAGAGTTTTACTATAGTAATTACTGTAGTAGCACTATAGCAATTATTATAGTAGTCAACTGATATTTTCATCAGTCGACTGCTAGTAAATATAATGCCTCTATTCGCTCAACCCATTTGGAGCAGTTGAGTGATACTTTAATCAGTCGACTGATATCGAATCGTTGGCCTATAATAGTTGAATTCCACTTAGGAACAGTCGACTGATATTTTTACTAGTTAATTAGTGGCGAGAAAATACCTTGGTATTTTTCTCTTGAGCTTTATTTAATAGAGCTCGGGGTGCTTGGGCAAAGTTGACGAAAATAGAAGTGATTAACCCTTATTAGAGTCTCCAAAGTGCTCTTGTATGCCTAGTGTGTTTGTGCGAGTTTGTGGCGAGGTTTCTCCACCTACAAGGAGCTACTTAAGCTAGACGAAGGTTTTCCGGGGAGTCATCCATAGACGGATCGGAATCATCCACCTTACGGATAGCCATAGAGTATGAGCTTTATCTTCAAACCACGTTAAATCAACATGTTAGGTTTGCTTTCTCTTGTTAGCATTTGTTTTTCTTGTATTTCGCTGTGCATACTAACCATTGTAGGAAGCAAACATTGGGTGAGATGTTATTCACCCCCCTCTAGTGGACGTCAAGGTCCTAACAAGTGGTATCAGAGCTTGGTCGATCTTGTTGGTGCGGGAAGCATCCGACGATCGAACTCGTGTTTTGATAATGGCAAAGAATTCAAAGTTAAGGTGATTCGTATTCTAACAAGTCTACTTGAGGATTTCAAGAAAGTGCTAGCTGCGGTTAGGCAAAGGGATAAACCCTAGGGGGTGGTAACCCTAGGTCATAGGGGGCGGTAACCCTATGGGAAAGTCTTGGCAGGTCGATGGCTTCAGGCAAAAGTCCTAGGGGGTGGTAACTCTAGGTGGAAAGTCCTGGTGTCGCGAACCAGGTGAAAGACTGGACTGGCCGGGAAGCGGATGTCCAGCAAAAAGTCCGGAAGCGTCGAGTGCTGAGCAAAAGTCCAGGCGATCTGGAGGATCGCACTGGCAGCAGGTAAATCTCCTGAGTGGAGTAGGTGAGGACGCGTTCCCCGTAGAGGGAGCAGTAAGCGTCGGGTCGACCTACGGTTTCCGGTCGGAAATCCGAAGTCAGACCCGGACAGTCCAGAGACTGTCTTAAACATTCTTTATTATCCATATTGTTATTTTGTGCTAACCGTGTGTTGCAGGATGTTGTTTGGGACTAACATATCTTGCAGGTACAAAATAACGAAGATTTACCTCGGATGAACAGTGTCCGAGGCGCCTCCATGGGACTTGGAGGTGCCTCGGGTTCAAAATCCTGAGCTGGCGCGAAGAGCAGGCTTAAGGCGCCTTGGATGGGTTGAAGGCGCCTTAGACAGCTTGGAGGCGCCTTGAAAGGGTTTAAGGCGCCTTCAGGTCGCGACAGTCAAAGGATTATCCCAGCGAGCAAATCGGGATAAAATTCTCATTTAAGGCGCCTTGGAGCTTGTTTAAGGCGCCTTGAATACTGTTTATAAAGAGGATTCGACCAGCAGCTCAAGTTAACAACATTCAAGTCTTCCTTCTGCATTTAGCTGCTAACGAACTCGTCCCGAAGTGCTGCAACTCGACACTGACAACCCGAAGCTTCAATTTAGTATTTTCCATTGTCGGTATAAGATTATTTACTGCATTACTTGTAAATCATCTTTGTATACTTTCGAACTTATAGTTGTTGCCCACCGGAAGCGATCAAGGATCGCGGGCCTTCGAGTAGGAGTCACCTTAGGCTCTGAACGAAGTAAAATCGACCTGTGTCTTTGTGTTGTTTTCTTTATCTATTCCGCTGCGTTTTGTTTTTTACTCCGATAAACGAACGAAATAGCCGCGAGCGCTATTCACCCCCCCTCTAGCGCGTCTCGATCCAACAATTGGTATCAGAGCGGGGTTGTTTTGAATTGGTGCAACCACCATTCAAAACAGTTTTTTTTCGTGGTATTTTGTTTCAGAGTCAATTAGAAATTAGCTAATTAGCTAAAGTTCTAATTTTTTTTAATCAGTGTTGCTCAAAGTTGGTCAATACCACTTGAGCTCGTTATTTTTCTACTTTCCTCCCGCACTACTAATCCAAGACACAATCTTGGAATAGATCTTTTTGTTTTTTTATTTAGGTCTAAAATGACTCAACAAGAAGGATATAGCATTGTTCGTCCCCCACTATTTTTCGGAGAAGACTTCAGATATTGGAAGGGGCGAATGGAGATATATCTGAAGATCCAGTTCGACACCTGGATGATAGTCAAGATAGGACTTAAACTACCAACTGATACAGACGGTAAGCCTACATCCTGTGAGAACTAGGAGCCAACCTTCATCAAAAAGGTAGAAGCCGACGCTAAAGCTACCTGCACCATCCAGTGCGGTCTTACCAAGGAGGAGCTCAATAGAGTCGGTCCCTTTTCAACCGCAAAGGAACTCTGGGAAAAGCTGGTCGAACTCCACGAGGGCACCACGGACACAAAAGTAAGTAAAAGAGATCTATTATTTAATAAATTGTATAATTTAAGAATGCAGGAAGGTGAAACGGCGAGCCAGCTTCACGCACGCATCCAGGACATTCTTAACTCTCTTCATGCAATTGGACAGAGAGTCGAAAATCGGGACGTCATAAGGTACGCATTAAATTCGTTTCCAAGGAGTACATTGTGGGCATCAATGGTAGATGCCTACAAGGTCTCCAAAGACTTATCTTCTTTAAAGTTAGACGAGTTATTTTCTGAATTTGAACTTCATGAACAAACTCATGCACAGCCATCCGAGAAGGGTATTGCTTTGGTTGCAGGTACGAGTCGAACACGGGAATCAAGAGTACAGCGAAAAATTGAATCGGAATCAGAAGACGAACCCGACTCAGAAGATTCAGAGGATGAACTGACCAGCGAACTCGTGAATCTTGTGAAGAAGGGCTTCAACAAGAAAGATCTGAAGAAAGCAGTTCAGTCCAGGGAGGCCCAACCGAACTCAAAGGTAAAGTTCGAAGTCATTTGTTACGGGTGCAACCAGAAGGGGCATATCAAAGCCAACTGTCCCAACCAAAAGGAGGCCAAAAAGCAAAGAAGAAAGAAGGCCCTGAAAGCAACCTGGGACGAATCTTCTTCAGAGGACGACGACGATGAACTTGATCAAACAAGTCTACTCGCACTGATGGCCCGGGACCAACTCATCGAGAGCGAGTCAGAAGCCGAGTTCGAGCAAAGCCACGGATCCGCATCCGTTTCAGAAGGGCCAGACTCCACTGTAAGCATTCCAAGGCTTAATAATTTAGTTAATTACTTACTTCGCAAACTAGCTAAATCAAACCTTAGGATTAATTCACTTCTAAAGGAAGTAGCCGTCCTTAAAGAAGTGACAAACACTAATTTTTTACCTGATCAAGTTCAAACTGGAAATTCTATTCAAATTCAAAAACTTGAGGAAGAAAACTCTAGTTTGAAAAATCAGGTAAAAGATTTAAAAAATACTTTAGAACGGTTTTCTCTGGGATCCAAGAACTTGGACCTAATTCTTGGAACACAAAGAGTCGTCTACAACAAAACTGGGCTGGGATATAAAAGTAAAAAGAAATATAGATCTTATTTATCCTTAATAAACAAACAAGGTAGTAAATTAGTCCAAGCATGGGTCCCCAAGTCTAAATTGATCAATCAAGTTGGACTTGGCCAATACTGGGTTCCGAAGGATCAAATACACTACCTCGATAGACTAAACCGAGGCTATGATCCAGGGAAAGCTAAAAGGAAAACGATCTTAAAAATTTAAAATTCGAAATTAAATTTTAAATTCTAAATTCAAACTTCAAAATCAAAATAAAAAATTCGAAATTAAATTCAAAATTCTAAATCAAAATAAAAAATTTGAAATTAAATTCAAAATTCAAAAATAGATGGTGGATCCAAACTAGCTGGCACCTCCAACTGAACTACCCGACAGGGTAACTGAACCTAATTTACCCGAAATGGGTAAAACAAGAGTAGATTACCCGGCAGGGTAATTAAGGCTAGTTTAAAAAGGGCTGAGTTTAACTTGAACCATAGTACCGGTGAAGTTTTTGGATGATAGTACGTTAGGGAAACTTGGGCATCGCATGTCTAGGAAGATATGACTTCGACCTGGTGCATTTGGCCAAGTGGAACTGACCGAAACTACCCTTAAATGGATCATAACTAGTTAAACCAAGGATTAGTATTAAGTTCAATGGGTAGGACTATTTGGAAAACCTCGAAGGCATGATTACTTTAATGAGCTTCGTGTGACTCACCATAGCCCAGAAGTTTATCCAAAGAATGCTTACTTGTTGAACCCAAAGCTAAACCTGAATCTAATACAAAGTTAAACCAGACCCTTAAATTCAACAATAATTCGTCTAACAACAATTATAGGATTCCCTTATTGACAATGTAGATCGGGTGAGATGACTAAGAAATTAAAATTAAATTAATTAAATTGTTTTAAAAACTTAAATTTCAAAATTATTTTAAAAATATAAATTTCAAAATTATTTTAAAAATCTAAATTTCAAAATTAGTTTAAAAATCTAAATTTCAAAATTATTTTAAATCTAAATTTCAAAATTATTTTAAAAATCTAAATTTCAAAATTATTTTAAAAATCTAAATTTCAAAATTGTTTTAAAAATCTAAATTTCAAAATCATTTTAAAAATCTAAATTTCAAAATCATTTTAAAAATCTAAATTTCAAAATTATTTTAAATCTAAATTTCAAAATCATTTTAAAAATCTAAATTTCAAAATTGTTTTAAAAATCTAAATTTCAAAATTATTTTAAAAATCTAAATTTCAAAATTGTTTTAAAAATCTAAATTTCAAAATTAGTTTTAAAAATTTAAATTTTAAAATTGTTTCAAAAATTTAAATTTCAAAATTGTTTTAAGAACTTAAATTTCAAAATTGTTTTTAAAATTTAAATTTCAAAATTATTTTAAAAACTTAAATTTCAAAATTGTTTTAAAAAAACTTAAATTTCAAAATTGTTTTAAAAACTTGAATTTCAAAATTTTTTTTTTCGAAATTATTAAACCTTAAAATTTTTTTTTCTAAAAACCTTATTAAATTATTTAAAAAATATATAAAATATATAAAGGGGAGGGCGCCTCATAGAGGCGCCTCCCACACTGGAAGGCGCCTCCAAGAGCGGCGGGAAAATTCCCGCCGCATCACCTTAAGGCGCCTCGGATCGATCCGAGGCGCCTTCTAAACCTACTCAAGGCGCCTTAAACACTCTTAAGGCGCCTTCAATTCTCAGATTTAGAAAACGAACAGAGTCTTTCTGTTCGATCTTCTGCCGACGCCGAGCACATTCCTGCGTACGATTCCTAGCAACCAAGGCGCCTTGTACCCGGTTAATCTTCCCTCAACACCTGGCAATGCCTCCTAGGTATAATCCCAATCCTTCCCAATCAAGTTTTACATAAAATTTCTGTTTATCTTTGTCAATTTTTGGTAAAATCGTTGAAAATAGGAAACGCCGACACGTTGATCCTAATCCAGATAGACTTCCATCAGCAGATATCAGATTCCCCACTATACATCTTAGGGATACCTTTGTCAATTACATTTTTGAACCTATCAAACCTAGATATGTAAATAGGACCTTTTATACCCAGTTCTGTCAGCCATGTATCCAAATGATAGAGCACTATCAAATGGACCAATTGGTTTACTAAACTGATACAGTAAATCAGGAGTTATGTGCACAGTTTTATCACAACCTTGAGAGGGTTGATCATAATAGGTACTCCACAAGAATTGCTGGCGTTGACATAGAGCTTACTCCCACCTTGCTACGCACCACCCTAGGTCTTAGGGTTTCAGAGTCTACCTTCTTATGCTACCCCAGTAGGGACCTGCCATTTGGCGATCCTTACTCCCACATTACGTTAGATACTATCTACACGTATTTCTTCGAGGAAGAGAGACCTGCTGGCCTGACTGAGTTCAAGTCAGTCTCTCTTCGGGTTCAGGACTATGTGATGTATAGGGTCCTGACAGCATGTATTTTGCCGATCTCATCTCGGGATGTCCCGAAGATGAGACCTTCACATTCATTTTTCCTGTACGCCTTGTGTCATCGATTTGACATCGATATAGCCTTGCATATATTTCAAAACATTATCTGTGCATCTGGGATAGTCA